>NC_048920.1:905158-923640 GCF_011077185.1 Oxyura jamaicensis
CCCCCCGTTCGAGGCGGGCGAGCGGCAGGAGCTGTACGGGCGCATCCGCGCGGCGCGGTACCCGCTGCCCGGCCGCCTCTCGCCCCGCGCCCGAGCCCTCCTGGGGCGCCTGCTGGTCCCCGAGCCCACGGCACGAGCCAGCCTCGGGGAGGTGCTGGACCACGGCTTCTTCACCCAGGTATAAGGGGGGGGGGGGGAACAGCCCCGGTGCCCCCCCAGAGATGGGGAGGGGGGAGATTGCTGCCTCTCGCCTTCCCCAGGGCTTCACGCCGGACTCGCTGCCACCCCACGCCTGCCGCGCCGTGCCCGTCTTCTGCCTGCTGCGGGGAGCTGCCACGGCGCTGGCACGGCGCTGGGTGCACTGGGAGCACTGGGACGCAGCCACCCGGCCCCCAAGGAGCAGCTTCCTGGGCCGGAGCTGAGCCCTGCAGCAATCGGCTGAGGAAAACCTTTATTAGCGCTGGGAACCGTCTGAAATCAGTCATGGGAACAAGCAGGGCGGGACCAGCACGAACGGCACACACACACCAGTTTGCCCTTAGAAAAGGTTAACAGGAAAGAGAAATAAAATCAAAGCACCCACGGGACCTCTCCTCCCCGACAGGATGGGGACAGGGACGAGGCGCAGCTCCAGGAAGCCTGGTGCAGGACAGCTTTGTTCCTGGGGCTGAGCCCCGAGAGGGGCAGCACTCGCACCCCGGGGGGGCTCAGGATCGGCCCCGCTCCGCCTGCGAGCGGCTTTCGGCAGCGCCTCTCCCTGCAGGGGCACCAGGAGTTACTGGGGGGAGTTAGTGGGGGCCTGGGGGCAGGAGGGAGCAGAAAGTGCGCGGTTTCCCTGTCCAGTTCTCTCCCTGGAGAGAAGAGGGCTGAAAGAAAACCCTGAAAGCTCAGTAAAACGTGACATTTAAAACACCCACAGCGGCGCCCCGGGGACAGCCAGCCCCCAGGATGCTCGCCTATGACTAAAATGGGGGGGGGGGGGAAGACGAGATGCCTGCGGCGGCCCCAGCCCGCAGCACGGAGCCGCTTCGCTGCTCACGGACCCGTCCAGGTCAGCGCAGGGTGACCCTGGTGGCCCCGGCCTTGCCCTGTCACCGAGGGGCTGGGGAGGGAGGTGACAAGGTGACAGCGCGAGCTGCCTGGCACGGAGCGAGGCCGAGGCCGGAGGTGGGGTGGGGACGGGGAGAAAAGTCACCTACAAGGGGAGTTGGGAGCGCCGGGCTGGAGGCAGGGAGGACAGGGACCGCTCTCGGTGCCCGCCGCCTACGGCCGGGTGGCCGGGAGCACCCCTGTGGGGTCCTCAGCTCCCCGGGGAAGCTGCCTTCCTCCCCGCGCCCTCAAGGTGCACCTTTCCCTGCAGTTCCTACAAGAAGCAGGAGCCCAGGCCGAGGAGCCAAGCCAGAAATCAGCCTCCGCCCCGGGCTCAGGGCTCTGACTCGCGGGCACCGCGGTGCCAGGAACGACAGCGCTGGGGCTGCGAGCACAGAGCCGGGGGGGGGGGGGCTCAGTGCCCGGCCCTGCACCCCTGGGCACTGTTTCGGGGCCTTCTCGTGGCCGGGCGTGGGCAGGAAGCCCCCGGCTGCTGCCAAGGCCAGCGAAGGGCTGGCTGCTGGCCCCCCCGGTTCGGCGCCGCACCCAGAGCCCGGCCGCTGGCGGTCCCGGCCCTGGCACGGCGCCCGCTCGGTATTTTTATCCCAGGCATCTGCCTTGTTTGAAGCTGCCTGCTTTTTTTTTGTTTTTTTCCACGGCCCACCCCTGTTCCACCCTGGCTTAGAGGTGACAGCAATAGCTGCCGTGGCCTGAGCCCAGAAGGCAGCCATCAGCTGCCCTCAGATGGCCCCGGGGGGCCAAGGGGCTGCGAAGGCAAGAGCCACACGCACCAGAGCCCTTGTTCAGGAGCAGCTGAGGGGCTCGGGGCAGGACGCTGCGGTAAATGCAACCATTTCTAAGATCTCCCCATCTTTATTCCACAGCTGCCCAAAGCCGGGGAGAGCCAGGCTCCTAAAAGAGCTCCCTCGGGTCCTTTGTTTTGTGCTCAAAGTCTGCCCTGGGCACAAAACAAGCCAAGCCCTGGGGGAAGTCTCGTTGGTTAAAAAGGAATTTAAAAGGATTCTTGAGAACAAGGATTTGGGTTCGCTGCCTCCTCTCACCCTCCTCCCCAGCTCACGATGAGGCTGAAACTCACCCTTGTGCAGAAACTGGGTTCAAAGTTCAGCCAATTCTGGGGGGCTGGCGCCAGCCCCATCCCCTGTTCTTTGGGGTGGGGGCGACAAAGGGGATTGAATTCCCCGCGCAGAGCTGTCACTGCAGAGCCCTCGGAGCAGGATCCTGGAGGAACAGCTCCCGGCGGGGCTGGCCCAGGCCGCGTTGGGATGTACCGGGTGTCGTAGACAAGGAGCTGGCTCGACTCAGACGGGCTGGAGCAGTTTCTTAGCAGGCTGAAGGCAGCGAGTTGCTCTCCACCTTCAGTCCTTTGCTGGCCAGGAAGGCGTCCTGCTTGGGCTCGCGGCCCAGGAACTTCCTCAACATGTCGGAAGCGTCCAGGGAGCCGCCGGGATGCAGGATGCAGTTCCTGTAATCCATACCCACCTGCAAGGAGAGACGGGGGCGCGTGTAGGACACCCACCCGCCCGCCTCGCTGCTCCCACCTCTCAGCCAGGGGAGGCAGCGCCCACGGCAAGCCCCGAGCCCGGCCCCGCGGGACGTGCCCCCTACCTTGCAGTTCATGATCCCCTCCTGCTTGAAGCGCGTGTGGAACATGTCCATGGAGTACACCTCGCTCCAGAGGTAGCCGTAGTACTGCGCGTCGTAGCCTCCAGCCAAGTGGCCAAAGGTGGCCGGCATGTTTGTACCTTCGCAGCAGAAGGGAAGGGGGCGTTAACGGGAAGGGCTGCTGGAACTGCTCGTCGAAAAAGCCCCCCGGGCTGTAAATGTGTCACGGCAGGCACCGCGTCGGCTCGTTCGCAAGCACGGAGGAAACAGGGAAGGACCTTCCCGTTATTTTTTTGTTTGGGTTTAGCCCTGCTCTTCCGGGAGTCAGCAAAACCCGGCCCAAGGCCCCAGCCTGGAAAGGGAGCTAGCTGCTGTGTGAGCGGGACCCTCGGCAGAGCCCTTGCGTACCTGGCGTGGCGGGGACACCCAGCACCTCCTCGCACAGCTGGGCAAACACCTCCACGGGGTCAGCCTTCGTCTGGGTGTGCAGCGCCTGGTCCACCTTGGCCAGGACGATCTGACGCAAGTTGAACAGTCCTGTTCCGGGAGGAGGAGGCGAGCTGAGGCCTGGGGGCCCCGGGGGCTCCCAGTGCTCCCCACACCCGATTTCAGAGCCACTTCCCCGGACCAGACCATCCACAAGCTCCCGTTCAGGCCGCGGCTGCGCCTCCGTGGGCACCTCCTGTCGCCTCACCGTTGTGCTTCCCAGCCTAACAGCACGCAGATGTGGGCCTTCCTCCCAGCCCTCTGTCCCCACAAAGCCTTTACCCTAACCACTGTGACCAGCCAGGGCACTAAGGGTCCCCTTCCAGTCCCCACAAGCAGAGGACACCAAGGCAAGACCCCGTCCTCGCCGCGAGCAGCACACGGCCCTTGTTCACTGGCTCCCACCTGTGTTTGCCTGCCGGGATTTAATGAGCTTCTCCAGCAGCTCGTCGGGGATGGGGCTTCCAGTTTTGTAGTGCCTGGACATGCGCAGCAGCGGCTCCTTCTCCCACACCCAGTTCTCCAGCATCTGGGACGGCGCCTCGACGAAGTCCCGCTCCACGTGCGTCCCACTGAACATAGCGAACTCCGCCTAGGAGACGCGTCAGACCGTCGGCACAGCCAGCTCCGAGCAGGGCACCGCTTAACCCCCGAAAGGGAGCACCACGGGGAAAGGCAACAAACCCTCCCCCTGCCGGGCCTCACCTGAGAGCACAGCTGGTGCATGACGTGCCCGAATTCGTGGAAATAGGTCTCCACCTCGTCGTGCTGCAGCAGGGAAGGCGCGTCCGGCGTGGGCTTGGTGAAGTTGGCCACCATGGCAGCCACCGAGATCTGCCGGCTGGAGTCCGGCAGGAGGCAGCCCGGCTGCAGGCCGAAGCAGGCTGCGTGCCCGTACTTCCCTTCCCTGGGCCGGGAAGAAAGAGGGGGCTGTTACACGGGTGATGCCAGGGAGCCAGCCACGAGCTCCCGGGCAGAGCACCGAGCTCTGCTAAGAGCAGCAGCCCCCGCGCTCCCAGGACAGCCCTGCCTGCATCTGCGGCCCTCCCTCCAGCACAACCACGTTGCAGGGAGTGGGGCATCCCCTTCTCTTCCCCAGGCGTGTGGCAGGCTCCTGTCCCGCCGTCCCAGCCCTCCTCCCCCCCCTTTTAGCTGTCCCCAGGCCTCACCGCGGGTACAGATCCAGGTAGAATTTGCCGATGGTCTCCCCGGAGGAGGCGTCCTTCACCGTGTACAGCTGGACGTCCTCGTGCCACACCTGAGCCTTCTCTTCCAGGTGGAAGGTGAGCCCCAGCAGCTCCTGGTAGATGGCCAGCAGGCCCGTGGTGACCACCTGCATGGGGAAGTACTCCTTCAGCAGATTCTGGTCCACGCTGTACTTGGTCTCCTCCACCTGGTTCATGTAGTAGCGCATGTCCCAGGCATTGATGCGGTTGTCGAACTCCAGCCCTCGCTTCTCGCACTCTTTCTTTTTCAGGTCCAGGATCACGGCCCGCTCCTTCTCCCCGAGGGGTTTCAGCTTCTGGGCCAGCTCATCTGGAAGAGCAGAGAAGGGAGGGTTGGGGACCAGGGTGAGAGCAGCCCCCCCAGCCCAACAGAGCCCCCCCCTCCGCAGCCAGGCGCCGTACCCAGGAACGTGGCCACCGTCCTGCTGCTTTTCGCCATGTTCATCTCCAGCACAAAGTCGGCGTGGGTGCTGAAGCCCAGCAGGCCGGCTTTCTGAGCCCGCAAGTCCACCAGCTCCTTGAGGATCAGGCAGTTCTCCTGCAACGCAACGGAACAAAAGCTCTGCACGGAACGGGGCACGCGAGAAAGGGAGCGCGAGCCCCAGCGTGGGAATCAGCACAAGCCCCGGAACAGCCCCCTCCAGCGCCTGGGAAATTCAGTCTTCCACAGGAGCACGGCCACGCAGCCCCTTCGCGCACGTGCTGAGCAAGGCTGAGCTGTCACAGCTCGCCCTAACTCTGCCATCTCCCCAGCTCGGAGGACTCCACAAGCAGCAGGTCTCCATCTCCCCGAGGACGCCATCGCCCTTCCCAGGGATCTGGGGGCACGGAGGCTCCTCTCCACAGGACGAGAGCTGCCCAGGGAAAAGCCCTGACGGGCGTTCCTTCCGGCCCTGCTGGCAGGCAGCGAGGCCACCTACCTCTTTGCACCTGGAGTTGAACATTTCTTCCACCTTCCTCCTCGTCTCGGGCACGTAGCACTTCTTCAAGAGAGGGAAATAGTGCGGGTACTTCAGGGTGACCTTCAGCTTGCCGTCCTCGGTCTTCTCCAGGGAGTTGAGGAAGTCCTCGGGGAGCCCCCCTGAGAAAAGAGCAGCCAGCTGCCAGAGAGCCCGAGCCTCTCCCGAAATACCAGCTCTGGGCACAGCACGGGCTCTTGCTCCTTGGCCAGAGCAACCCCAGGGCTGAGCAGATTCCTGCAGAGCGGCAGGAACGCTGTGGGAACACCCTCTTTTACCTCCACCCTTCCCAGGCAGCCTCGTCGGGGACAAAACGGGGTGGGCTCGGCTGCAGCACGAGCCAGGCCCCAAGGGCCAGGAGAAATGAGCCCGAGTGCTCCGTACCTAGCTCCTCCTTGGAGAAGGGCAAGAAGGTGGTGTCTTCGTTGAGGTTCTTGTTGAAGTCTATGCAGAGGACGCTCAGCTTTTTCTTAATAGCTTTGATTTTCTTTAAAATGCAGGGGAAAAAAAAAAGAAAAAATTCAGTCCAAATGGGAAAGTCAAACGGTGCAGGGTCTCCAGCCAGCAGCCTGCCTGCCGAGCTGCCCCCGTGGTCTGCACGCGGCTTTTATTCAGCTGCAACGCTGCAGAATTAACTGCACGCAGGCACGGAGCTCCCGGGCTGGAACAGGCTCCCTTGGATCCCACCTGGTGGGGAAGCAGCCGCCTCAGCACCGTCCCGAGCACCTCCTGCAGGCTCAGGGGCTGCAGGTGTTTCAGCAGCAACCTCCCCTGCCCTCGTTTCCTCTCACTTTCTCTTCTATTTTTAATTCAGGCTCCTTCACTGGGCCACGACGAGAGGGAGACGCGAGGGGAACGCCCCCCCCCCAGCCCCCAAGCTGCTGCTGCAGCTTCTCGGGAGCTGCTGCCTCCAGAAGTCAGCCCCGCGCTGTGACCTTATCCCCACCCAAAGGAAAAAGGGGCACGGAGACACCGCCCGGCGTGCCCGAGGTCACACGGATCGGGAGCGAGCCTCAGGCCTCCACTCCGCGGCTACGCTGCCCCCCCAGCCCTGCGAGGCTTCCTCCACACGGAGTTATGCTGAGCTCTGTGGCCTCACCTCCTGCGTTTCCTCGGGGAGATGGAGCCCGTTTCTTTTGCCCAGTTTGATCAGCCTCTCCAGGTACCTCTTAGCTTCGGGCTTCAGCGAAGCGCTCTCCGCTTTCTCCTGTAAAGCCAAACCCAGGAGCACAAGGAGCCACAGGGTCAGGAGCCCCCCCACAGCTCTGCAGGAAGCTGGGGAGGGTCGTGGGCTGCAGGAGTGACCCAGAGCAGACAGAAACACGCCGCACCAAGGCTTCAGTTTGGGGCGTGAATTCCTAGCGGGCTGCTTTCAACATCTCACCTTTATGCCCCACTACAGCCCCTGGGGGCATTGCCCGGCCCCTCTCTGAGCGGGGCAGGCTGGCCTCACTTCTGCCCGTTTACCAAAGGAGGAATCGAAACTTTGGGTGTGTGTGGGGGGTCACAGCCCTCAAATCCCAACCCCACAGTTCCCACCAACAGCTGGGCCACACAACTATTTGATTCCAGACCTGGCATCATTTGTTTCTAAGGGCTAGGACAAGGGAACAGGACCGCTTGTCACTCCGGGAGGCTTCTGCTCCCCGCTTGGAGGCATCCCCCCCGAGCACGCACCTGCAGCCAGACGATCCTCTGGTACACGTCCTGCCTCATGCTCATCTCCACGTCGAACTCCGAGAGCTTCTTGTCAGCCTCGGTGCTCGCAGCGCGGATGTCTTTGCAGGGAGAGACGTGCTGGGGGAAGTCCAGCATGTTCCGGCGGACTGGAAAGAGAGCAGACATTTCAGCAGAGGCAGCGGGAGCCGGGCGATGCAGAAGCGCCCGCGGGAGGGAGCGCCCGCAGCCAAGGTGTTAACGAGGAGGGCGAGGGAGCTGCTGCCCTCAGACACCCCCGGAGCCACCCTCGCTGAGCTCCCGCGCCCCTCGTTCACTGCCCTCGCTGCTGTCCAGCGGTTTCCCCTCCGCGCTCTGCCTTTTGTATGAAACTCGCGTGAGTTCCATGCACGGGAGGCCCCAGCTCTCTCGCCAGGTGTAACTGCTGTCACCGCTCGGAGAACCACCGGTGGCAGACGCGCAGACAGCACGGCTGCGCCTCCATCCCTCAGGGAACCAGGGCACGCCTCCACGGCCGCCGCCGTGCCCCAGCCGAGCTCTGCCCGGGCTCATTTCCAGCCTGGAAGCGAACGCGGGGGAACGCTCCCCGCCTCGAGGCCTCGAGCAAGACAGCTGCAGCAGGAAGGGGCCACCCCCAGGCAGCAGGAGGGCAGCGGGCGTCCACGCTCTGCTGCCCGGGGAAGGCGCCGGCAGCTGCCACGGGGCGCTGCGGGGCTTTGGTGCTAGGACAGGGCACAGACATTTCCCCACTGCCTCAGGGCAGGAGTTAGAGAAAAGCTGGAGGTTTCTGAGACTTCTGCCAAGGCGCAGCCTCTTCCTGCTAACGCAGTCGGACATGGAAAGGAGCGGGCAGCCTCGGAACCTAGCCGCAGCCCCGCAGACCTTCCTGCTGCCGAAGCGCTGCCCTCGTTTTGAATTCACGTTTCTGTTCCAAACCTCCTTTTTTTTTTTTTTTTTTAGTTGGACTTGGGTCTAGCTGCGTAAACATTAACTGGAAGGAAAACCTAACACCGAGACTGAGGGATTCAGACAGAAACCAGACGGAAGGGATTCAGAGGGATTCCGATCGAAGACAGAAAGAGACGACAGCACGGAGACCCCCTCCCAAAAACGGGTGCAAGAAAACGCTCGTTAAGACGTAGATTTCCAGAAAGCAAGCGATCCTCTTCAGACACGTACCCGTGTATTCCACCTCCACGTCAGCCAGGGCCTTGAGGGTGTTCTCGTAGGACACCTCTCCCCGCTCCTGGGCGCCCACGCGGTCGTACACCAGCTTGGTCCTCTCGGTCAGCTCGGCGGCCATGCGCTCGATCTGCTCGGCGCTCAGGTCCCAGCGCAGCTGCTCGGCCACCAGCCGCGGGGCCTGGCTGTCCACCACGCTGCCTGGGGAAGCGCAGGGACCCCCCCCTCCATCAGTGGCACGGTCGCACGCGAGGAGCGCCGGCCGCGGCCCGGGACGGGCACGGTGCTCCCGGGGAGGTGCCGTGGGCACCGGTGACCCTCCCGGTGGTGGGGGCTCGGTGGAAACCTGCCGCCTGCACCACGGGGACTGGGGGGTTGGGGGGGGGGGGGGGCACGGCAGGGACCCCCCCCCCCCCATCCTCACCGGGAGCCCCCTTCTTGACCTTGCCGGGCTCCCCCCCATCGTCAACGGGACCCCCCCCCCGGCCTCTCCCCGTCCTTACCAGCTCCCCTTCCCCGTCTTTACCGGGACCCCTCCCCCGGCCTCCCCTCATCCTTACCGGGCTCTTCCGGCACCCCGTCCTAACCAGGAACCCCCCTCGGCCCCACCGGGACCCCGTCCCGTCCATACCGGGAATCCCCGGGACCCTCCTCGGAACCCTCCCCGGGCCTCCCCCCGTCCTCACCGGGACCCCCTCGTCCATAGCGGGCACCCCCCGCACACACCCTGACCTTATTGGGGACCCCCCCCGGTACCCCCCGGTGCCCCCAGCCCCGGTCCCCCCGCCAGCCCCCGGCCCCGCGCCGTTACCGGTGGGGGGCGCCATGCCGGGCTCCGGGACCCTGCCGCTACCGAGGCCGCGAGGAGGCCGCGAGGAGGCCGGGCCGGCCCCGCGCACCGAGCATGTGCCGCGGGCAGCGAGACGGGCGGGTTGGGCAGAGCGGCCGCGCCAGGGGCATGCTGGGATCGCGGAGGACCGCGCCGCTCTCCCCGTCCTTTCTTCCCTCTGGGGGACCGGGGAAGGGCCGGGAAACGGCTCCGCCCCCCCCCCCGCCACCCGGCCTCCAGCAGCGCGGCCGGGGCCCGGTGAGGCCGCCCGCCCGTTCCCATGGCAACAACACCCCCCACGTCTCTATGGTCAAACAGCAGGGAAAGAGCGGCGCCCCCACTTCCGGCCTCCGGCCCGTCCCCCCCGGTGCTGCGCGCACCGCGCACGCGCAGCGCCCTCAGCGGTGGCGGGCGGGGGGGAGGGGGCGGTGGCGGCGCATGCGCAGTGCTGCGCCCGCCCTGGCCGAGGCGAGCGGCGCGGGGCCGGTGAGTGGGGGCGGGGCGGGGCCGGGGCCTCCGGGACCGGGGCCGGGCCCTCAGCCAGGCCGCTACGGGGCGGGGAGGCCTCGGCCTGGGCCTCCGGCGGGCCCCGGGCCGGTGTGGGCCCGCTCCCCGGTCCCTTCAGGCCGCCCCGGGGTGGGAGGGGGGCGGCGGCCGTGCCGTTTGCGCTGCTTTCGCCTCCCGTTACCGGCAGCGGCCTGGCCGTGGGGGGGGGGGGGGTGGGGGCAGCCCCGGCCCTGCTGGGAGGCGCCCCCGGGTCACGCAGCTCCGTTCCCCGCAGGGTGAGAGCCGCGAGGAGGCACCGAGCGCCCCCCGGGATGGCGGAGCAGAAGCGCCTGGCCTACGCCATCGTCCGGTTCCTGCACGAGCAGCTGCGGAGCGGGGGGCTCAGCCCCGACGCGCAGGAGAGCCTGGAAGGTGGGGGCGGGGGGCGGCTGCCCGGGGCTGGCACCGGGGGCTGGCACCGGGGGAAATCGGGGGGCTCGGTGCCTGCCCCCCGGTGCTTCGTTCCTGCCCCCCGGTGCTTCGTTCCTGCCCCCTGCCTTGCCCTCTCCCGACCATGGCGCCTTGCTCCGGGCTGGGAAGGGTTTTTTCTGCTTGGGGAGGTCCCCGGGGGGTCAGGGCTGCTGGTTCCTGGGCTGTCCTCCTGTCACCTCCTTCAGGAGGAGATCGCCTCGAGGAAGGAGCGCGCCTGGGATCAGAAGCCCCCCTGAGCCCCGCTTTGATGCTTAGAAAGTTTTATCTGACGCGAGGCGCAGGGGGCTGGTAGCGCGGCGTAAAATAAAATCGCTCCGGGGCTGGAGGGAGGCGGTTTGTACCCGCGGAGGCCTTTTCCTTTTCTGCTGTCAAAGTGCTTTTCCCCACCGCAGCCAGGAGAACTTTCCGCAGGTGTTCTTCAGAGGTAACGAGAGCACGCTGATCCTAACAGATCTCCGTAAGGAGCTTGTGCTTTAGGCTTTGCATTCACCCCCCTGGCACAGAAAGCGGTGGGTGCGTTCCTGGGGGCCAGAGAGGGCAGGAGGAGGCACTGCCCGGCAGGGGTGTAGTCCTGGACCGTGAAGTATGGCCCCAGAGTTCTGTGACACCGGGCTCTGCTCCGCTGCTGGATTCCCCTGTCCGGGCTGGGAACGGGTTCATGTCCTGGTGGGGCACGAGGTGGGCACCCCGGCACCTCCTCTGAAGCCACCGAGGGGATGGGAGTCGTGGCTGATGCCTTCCAGGGGCTTCCTTCCAGGCTTTTCCTGGTATTATCAACTGTAAAGAATTCAGGTGCCGTGGAAGAGGGCTAAGCAGACAGAATGGGGAGAGCTAATGACCCGATTCTTCCTGTCCAGTGGCGATCCAGTGCCTGGAGACAGCTTTTGGGGTCTCCCTGGACGACCACGACCTGGCTGTGTCCCAGACTCTTCCGGAAATATTTGAAGCTGCTGTAGGGAAGGTGAGCAAATACCCCAAACACGCGCTGACCTGCAGTTCAGGCAGCCCAAGCGACGAGCTCCGCTTGATTTCTGCGGTGCTGCTGCCCCCTCGGAGGTGTGTGGGAGGGAAATGTTTGGGGCTTGACGAGCCCGGGGCTCGGGGAGGGGGAGGCTGGATTTTGCTCCGTGGGAATCCTCGTCTCGGCACAGCGCTCTCCCTTTCCTTGTAAGGAGCCTGAGCACACCAGAACGAACTCGGAGCCCATCACCCCCTCTGAAGATGACGTAGCCGAAGCTGAAAGACTCAAGACTGAAGGTAGCCTCCTCTAGAGCCGGGTGTGGTGAGCTGTAAATGAGGACGGGGAGGAAGGCTTCGTTCACGCCGCACCGCGGGAACGCACGGAACGGGAAGCCAGCAGAGGGGCTCGAGCCTTTGTTCCCGCTCGTGTCTCCACGCGTGTGTAGGGTTGGCGCAATGCAGCCGCCGCAGAACCTCGGCAGGCAGCCGGGGCAGCAGCTTTTGCACGCTGGCAGCCCCGTGCAGCGCAGGACACGGCAGCTTCCCTGCCGAGGCCTCCGTGTGTTGCCTCTCCTCTGCCTTGGAAAAGAGCACGAACAGAGAAGTGCAGCGGGGAGCTGCCTCTGAGCCGGGGCACCGCAGCACTTCCCGGAGTCCGTTGTAGCTCTGGGGAGGCCTCGCGGGTGGGAGAGCAGCCAGAGATGCTCGGAGGAGCTTGCGGGATCTCTTAAAAGGTGGCAGGTCAGCTGGAACTGACGGGGCGCGGATCCCCTGCCTCGCACTCGCGTGCAGTTTGATCAGCAGGGGCTGCAAGCTCCGGGCTTCTGGCGCGCCGTTTCCTGAAGCAGAACAGAGACGCAGGCCTGTTGCTCTGTTTGTCCCCAGTTTGAACTTGACGAGCCTTTTCTCCATCTCGTTAGGAAACGAACAAATGAAGGCAGAGAACTTTGAAGCCGCTGTGTCATTCTATGGAAAAGCGATCGAGTTGAATCCATCCAACGCGGTGTACTTCTGCAACAGGTACCGCTGATCTCCGTCCGCAGCCCTGTGCGCCTGTGGTTTCGGTCCCTTCTTCTTACCTCGCGCTCCTGCCTGGTCGCAATCCCACCTTCTGCTTGTTCTGTTCCTTGCCCTTGGTGGTTTATTTTTTTTTCCTGAGCTCGGTGACGCTTCCCTGTGCCTCTTGCCAGCTCCGTGCCCTGGCATCTCTAGGTAGGACGTGGGTGTGGAAGCAAACTGTCAGGCATTGGAGGAGACACGAGGGTGCCAAGAAATCCTCTCTGCTTTCACACAGTTAACTCCTTCAGGAAGGTAAAGGGCCCGGCCTTGAGAGGCTGGGTCCGTAATAAACAAAAGAGTGGAGTGAGACGAGCTGAAGGCTTGGTTTGGGGAACTTTTTACATACGGAGAGTCCCACGCGTGCAAAGCATGATGCAGGTCACCTTCCGAATTTTCAGCGGTGTTCTAGGCAGAAGTACGCGAAAGCTGGTGGAAAAACCACCGCTGAATCCAATCCTTTGAGTCGGGGTCTGATTCAGTTACCTGCTCGAGCAGAACAGGGAGCCGAGGTTGCAGTTACCTGCTTCTCGTGAGCACAGCCCCGCAGCTGGCTCCGTGAGTAACTCACGTGCACGCACGCTCGTGATGCGAGTTGCTTCTTGGTGGCTCATTTCAGCTGCGTGAGCGTCATCCAGCGAGGTGCCGGGCGGGTGCCCTGGTGCCGGTACAAGCTGTAAGCCTGAGGCGGGAGTGAGCTTGGTAAAGGGAGAACTGATTTTGAAACTTTATGTGGAGATGGTCAGGAAATGGATGAAACGGTCGATACGGGTAAGAAATCGAGGCGTAAGGGAAGCCGAGGGATTGGTAGCAAGCGGGACACGTCCCTGCCTCTTGGGAGGGCCGTGAGGAGGTGAAAGAGCCCGGATTTCTTTGCGGTAGGAGCAGAGCACGGAGCTGGGGGTTTGGATAGCGCCCTGCTCACGTCGGTACGGCCTGGGTTTATGTCGGGGTTCCACTTGGCTTTGCCTTCGCAGCAGGACACCGCAGAGGGGGAGCAGGGCTGACCTCGATCCGCGTGTCCGAGCTGCTAAGTGTTTTCTGCACACCTTTCTCCATTCTCTCCAGAGCTGCTGCGTACAGCAAATTAGGGAATTACGCGGGAGCAGTCCGAGACTGTGAACGAGCTATAGGCATCGACCCAAACTACAGCAAAGCATATGGCAGAATGGGGTAAGTCAGGGAGCTTCTCGGGCCAGCGTTCTAATCTCAAAGCGCCTGGTGGCGGCGATACCGGCAGCGGCGTTCTGCCCTGGAATGCCGGGCAAAAACACCTAGGGCTGCACCTCGGCTGGGGGCGGGGGAAGTCTGCGAGCGCTTATCTGCCTCGAACGTTTTCTTCTGTTTCCACTTCAACAGCTTGGCCCTCTCCAGCTTAAACAAACACACGGAAGCTGTTGTTTACTACAAAAAAGCCCTAGAGCTCGATCCAGACAACGACACGTACAAATCAAACCTGAAAATAGCCGAACAGAAAATGAAGGAGACTCCAAGCCCAGTAAGTCATGACGCTGTACGTGGGTAAGATCAGAAGGTTTCTTCGTTGTGCTCGCAGGCGCTGTCTGGCAGAGGCTCGATGATCCGGGTTGTGTTTAGAATACAAACCTTGCATGCAGGCGGAGGGGAGATGGTTAATGAGCGCTGCCGTGAACATTTCCACTAAAATCCAGAGAGAGTAACTGCTCTGCTGCAGCGCAGTCACCTTGGGCTTCGTTGAGAGAGCTGGGAGATGAGACTGGTTGGAAGGAGCATTCGCAAGCAGCATTTTTTGCCTTAAGCACCTTCCTTAATTAAAGCCACTGCTCCTAAAATCCAGATTTTTTTTTCTAGTGACCCGTTAGCAATACCAAAAGGACTTTTTATTTTCCTTTTTTTTTTTCCTCCCACAAGTGTTTTGCTTTGGTGGTTTTTGACACGAAAAGAATCCTGGAGGTTTCCTGGTCCCAGAGCCATGAACTGCCCTGCTGACATGCTCAGGACCGCGTTCATTCCCCATTTTGAAGGGGCTTTCAGTCTCCTAAAGACTTCTCCAGCCCCAAGGTGACCAAGTGGATGTGTTTCACTTGGCAGGCGTGATGGGGTCAAGCAGTCCAGCCCTGGCATGCCTCAGCTGGTGAGGGAGGTGCTCGGTAAATCACGCAGTGCCGTTACTGCTGCCGCCAGCACGTGCCCCTTGCCTCCCTTAGCGAGCCTCACCCCCAGCCTCTGCCCTTAGTTGTGGTTTAAGGTGCTGAGAACGCTGCAGAATTGAAGTAACGCTCGTTTCAACGTGCTGTGTGTTGCGTCAGAAGGCGGGAGGATGTCATCACCTGCGTGTGGTGTCTTTCTTCTTACAGACCGGAGGTCCCGGAGGATTTGATTTAGCTGGCTTGCTGAACAACCCTGGCTTCATGAGCATGGTAAATCTGCACAGGGCACAGCCGGGCTGTGTCCGGGCTGTGCAGTTCTCTGTTCTGGGTGAGATGTGTCAGTACGCGGCTCGGGGAGTTCTGTGTCTCGGTAGCAGATTTGTTTTCATTCCATTTCTTCGCTGCGAGGAAGCTGTGCTTGTGTTTTTCGCTGAAGTCAAATAAAGAGCCAGCGACTTGTTCAGGGGCTTCGTGTGCTGGCTGCGGATAGGGTGCCTGTTGTGCGTTACCAGCCGTGTCGTGTGCGTGGTGCTGTGCTGCTCTGTGCTATTTTTGTCCTATTGATCTGCGTCCAAGTATTTCTGTCTTCACTTTGTTCCTCGTTGAATGGCACAACATCTGCGTGTTTACCCAGGCATTTCTGACTAAATAGGGTGTCCTTTTTTTTTTCTTCCCCCCTCTTTAAATAGGCATCTAACCTAATGAACAACCCACAAGTACAGCAGCTGTAAGTTTGATCCCGTCTTCTCTTTCCTCTGAGTCGCTCGTTTGAAGCTCTGGTGGGAGGGGGTGGGTACCAGGAGCGCGGAGGGCAGCCCCGGGGCAGCCTGCTCCCCTCAGCTACCCCGTGTCTGGAGTGCTCTGGCCTCGTGGAAGAGGAGCCTCCAAGGGAGGCAGGGTGGATGGTGGCACTGGAATTGCCTTTGGGAAGTCGGAGTCCGTTTGGCTCGGCTCTTTCTGTGGTCTGGGGACAGGATTTCACATCTCGGTCACGGTTGCTCTTCTGCAGTCAATGAATAAAAAGTGGTGGCAGAAGATTCCCTCGCAGATAACTCCATAATCCGTGTGGGCAGGTGCTCCCGTTAGGCTGGCGTTCCCTTCCTCGTGTAAAACGACCAATTCCTGTGTTTTGTGTTGTTTTCTGAGCGATGGCTCTTGTTTCCACAGCATGTCTGGGATGATTTCTGGTGGCCATAACCCCATGGGAGCAGCAGGCACCAGCCCCTCCACAAATGATCTCGCCAGCCTCATACAAGCGTGAGTAGGGAGCTGGCTCTTTCCCAGTGGCTCTTTCCCAGTAAATTCATAACCGGATTTCGGGTTTTCTGACTGAAAGCGAAAGCTTAAGTTAACAGCTGGGGAAGGCTGAACCGCGGGGTGAAGCCCTGCCTCTTGGTAACGCGAGCCGCTTGTTGGAGCCGAGTTTTGACACTCGGCTGTGAAGAATTTCCTCGCAGCAGGGCCGTGGCGGTGTGTGAGAGCCCCGACACAACCGCTGCTTGTTCTGCAGGGGCCAGCAGTTTGCGCAGCAGATGCAGCAGCAGAACCCCGAGCTAATAGAGCAGCTACGAAGCCAGATCAGGAGTCGAACTCCAAGTGCCAGTAACGAAGATCAGCAGGAATGAGCATTCCAGGTGAGGCTGCAGCCAGGAGTGCCGCTGGCAGCTTAGCGGGGAGGATTTCAGTATTTTGCAGCGATTTCTGGTGCCTTAATTCAGCAGTTTGGGGTCTCCCTCCTCCCCTCTGTATGGACTGGGTTCTCTGTGCCAGTAAGAGCTGGTGCCCTGCCTCAGAGGCACAAGGCGTAGCCCTGAGGAGTGATAAGAGCTCCCCTCGCGCTGTGTGCCTGACAAATGAGCTTCGTTACCCAGCGGTCACGGTCGTTACGGGGCGCTTTGTTTTTCCCAAAGATTGAATTTGCCGATGTCTTGTCTTCCTGTCTCTGCAGCGCAGTCCGTGGGAACGATGCTCTTTGCTTTACAAACTGGAAGCCATGTGCGTGTTGCCATTTCTTGAGTTGGAAGTGTCCAAGAGGGGGAAAAAAAAAAGAAAAAAAAAACACAGAATACTTTATATGACCTGCATGATAAAGACAGATTCACGCTTTCTTTCCCTAGTCTTCATCCCTGCTCCTCCCCCTCAGCCTTTCCATTAGTTTTTTTCTTCTGGAAGACCCAGCGAGCTGAACACAAACCAGCATCCACAGCCTTTCTGAAGAGACTCAGAAAATTACCGACACGGTTACATTTCTATGTTCTTTGCTACATGGGAATTTTTTTAACCCGTTTTTGAAGAACGGCGCACTCTTCACTACAGGATGTCTTCACTTTCCTGCCCACGTGCCACTTCAAAGAAGTGTTCCAGGCCCGCCCCGTCCTGCCCCCCCGTTACCTTTGCGCCAGCTGCACGCTGGCGGCGTTCGAACGCTCTGGAGACCGCTGGGTTTCGGGGTCTCCGGGAGCGGGGCTTCCGTTGATCAGATTCGCTGCGTTTCTCATTCAGGTCCGTAGCAGCATCGCCAGGGCTGTTCAGAGGTGGGGTCTGGCGGTCGCCTCTCCGAGGTTAGTGTAAATGTGTCGGGGGGGAGGGTTGGGACTACTTAGAGCGAGCGTTTCCAGACACGCTTCTGGGGGGTCCTCCCCAGGCCTGGCAAAGCTTGTCTAGTGTTTAGTAATTATGGCTATGTCGTCGGAATGATCCAATCTGTGAACTAGTCGGGTGGACAGTAAGGAAGATAATAACGTCTTTGGTGTTTAAAAGGTTCCTCTTCTGCTTTTTAATTTGTCTTTTTATGCATGTAAGTAATCAACCTGGTCGACTGTGCTGATGGTAGGAATGGAGGGCGCCTGAGTAGAGAGCAGAAGGAATAGAAACGCTCCTGGGACAGCACGGTGTCGAGCGGCTGCTGGTTCATCGCGGGGGCACAGAGCGATTCTGCCCCCGCACGTCGTGGGTGGGACGAGGGGAATGGCTCCGGTGGCTGACCGGAGCCACCCGCAGCCTTCCACCCCCGGGACCTCCCCGTTGTCGCTCCCAGGGCAAGCGGGAGGCTCTGGGCAGCTCCCCCAGAAGTCAGTAGTTGAGGCTGGGGGGGGTTTTGTGTCGACCTCAGAACTGTTCTTAGGGTTTAGTCACCCCGTGGGGGGGGGGGGGAAGGCGAGCTCCTGGCCGTGGGCGAGCGTGAGGTGGAAAACGCCCCTTCAGGAGCCCCGGTGGGTATGGATGAGCAGGTGTATCTGACGATTGCTATCAAGAAAAGAATGATTTGTAAATGCTCCATAACTACGTGGCCAATGTAACTCGTGAAGAATAAAATATTTGGACACTTGCTTTGTGGTCCCTGTTGCCCCCGTGAGTGAAGCAAGACCTGGGGCTGGGCCCGCTCCCGAGGCTGCTGCGGAGGTTTCTGCGTGGGGTCAGAGCTTCCTCGGTGTCCCGGGAGCTGAGAGGCTCCACCTGGCTGTGTTTTTTCCACCTCGCCCAGGCTTTTTGGCTCGGTTTGTGCTGAAATTCCCTCCGTGGCTGCCCCCTCCTCCCTTTAAGGGCTCACTGATCGCTGGGACCACGCAAAAGGAGAAGTTTTAGGACCATAGGAGAGGGTGGAAAGAAAAAATCCGTGAATCATCCAAAATAATGAAACTAGGATTTTTTCCCCTTTTCCGTATCTCCTCAGGGCTGCTCCCCCTCCCTCCTTATGCCGCCTGCTCCGTTGTGCCCATAGCTCTATTCCCTCACATCTCCTGACGGTTTTCTTTTTACACCGCTGTGTAAAAAAACTGACATGTTTAGGACCCCAAAAAGCTGATTTTTTATTTTTTTAGACCCATTTCCCCTCACCCTGCAGCCCCCCGGGCCCTGCGTTTAGCACCGCCTGCAGTATCACGCTTAACGAACGGATTTCCGCGGTTCTTTAACCAAACCCAGCCCAAGCCCTGCTGGAAGCCGAGGCCCCCCCGGTCCCGGTCCCGGTCCCGGTCCTGGTCCCGGTGCAGGCCCGGCCCCGTCAGCACCGGCCGCCCCGGACAGCGCTGCGGGCCCGGCGCTGCCCCGGAACGCTCCGTCGCGGTCCCCGTTTGCAGCCGGGCTCCGTTCCGCGGCGCACTCGGGGGCTCTGGCCGCGTGCCCTCCTCAGGGCGTGGGCGGGCTGACGGGCAGCCCCCGCGGCCAATGAGCAGCCGCGCTGCCCCGCCGCAGCCAATAGAAGGGCGGCAGTGGGGAGCGGGGGCGGGCGTTGTGCGGGGGCCGCCTGGACGGGGCGCGAGCGGGAGCCGGCGCGTGAGTGGGGGGG
>NC_048920.1:938640-938940 GCF_011077185.1 Oxyura jamaicensis
GGCTCTGCTGGGGTCCCAGGGTCTTTGGGAAGGGGCGAGGGGGGGGGCAGGAAGGGGGGTGCGTGGGGTGGTTGGAACCCGCCAGGGACAGGACCCGGCGGTGGGGGGGTGGGGGGGGCTGGTGGAGCACGGCCCCAGAGCCCCCCCTCGGGGGCTGGCGGGGGTTGGGGGGGGCGATGCCCCCTGGTGGGGTCACATCTGGGTGAGTTGGGGGCGCCTTGGGACAGGGGGGCTGCGGGGGGGGCAGGGTGGAAAGCGGGGATGGGTCCTACGGCAGGGGGTGATGGTGGCGGGGGGGGG
>NC_048920.1:939040-1005278 GCF_011077185.1 Oxyura jamaicensis
CCCCTCTGCCCCCCCCCCCCCAGTTATTACTAATCAGGACAAACGAGCCGCAGGTGTTCCGTAGGAGGTCCGGACCCGTTGGGCACCCGAGGCCGGTCCCTGTGTCCCTACAGCCCCCCCCCCGGCGGCGGGGCTGTGTGTGGGGGGGACATGAGGTGCCCCCCAAACGTGCTGGCTCGCACTGGAGGTGTTTTTGGGGGAAAACTGGCAGCTTTCGGGGTTGTTTGTGGCCGCGGCCTCCTTGCCAAGCTGACCCGGCCGCCGCGGCCATCGCTACCGGCGGGCGAGCCGGCCTGCGGTACGCCGCAGACGTCGGTAACTTGATCTTTAGTCGGAGCCCGCGAGTAAACTTGAGGCCTTTCAGGTAATCGCTGGGTTTCCCGAACGGGCTGCGCTCGGACGGAGCACGTAGGACCGGGGGAACGCCTCCGTCCCCCTCGCTCTGCGGCGTCCGAGCGGCTGCCCTGGGCTCCGGGTCAGCGCCCGGCCCTGCGACGAGCCCACGGAGCCCTCGGGCCCCGTCTGTCGTGTTCTGGTTCCAGCCAGCCCAGGGGAAAACCCCAGAAGCGCGTGTGGATGTGTAGGGCTCGGAGTCTGAGGGGTTTCCTTCTGCCGCCCGTAGCCGCGGGACGAAGGGGAATTGCCCTTCGGTGCGGCCGGGGCACTGCTGGGGGATTCAGCGACCGACGCCGGAGGCGCGGAGCCGCCGGTTTTGCTCCCGTCTTAGCGCCGAACCGGCGTTGCTTACGGTGATCAGCGCCCCGTGACACGGGGGAGCTGCCCTGGGGACGCGTCATCCCCGGCGGGCACGGCGAGAGCGGGGCCGGTGACTCAGGACTCGGAGGTTTGTTCCCCGCTCTCGCACTTCCCCTGCGGCCGGCCCAACTTGTGCCTTCCTGCCTCGTTTCCTTATCTGCCCGCCGGAGATAACCGCGCTGCCCCGGAGCGCGTTCGCCTCCCGGGGCTCGGAGGGGAGGTGGGTGCCCTCCTCCTGCGCCCGCGGTGCCGCCACCGCCGCTCCTTGTGCTCGGCCGGCCGCCGGCACCCCACCAGTTGCCCTTAAACCCTGCGTGGTGGCGGGCAGGGAACTGCTGCTCGGCCGCTCGCTGGTAGCTTGGGGGAAGTTTTCTTTGGCGTTTTCAGGAGGGAGGTGGCGGAGGCAGAGCTCGAGCCGTCGTTTCCCAAGCGGCTTCTCGCCCCTTCGGCGATGGAGCTCGGGTGCGAAAGGAGGGTTTGGGTCGGGTGTCCTGCGCCCGTGGGCCCCGGACGGCTCCGAAATCACGAGAGTTTTGGTGCTGCTCAGCAGGAGGCTGCGGGGAGCAGCGAGGCTGGCCAGAGGGACGGCAACCTCGCTGCGTCGGTGCTCGAGAACCCCAAATCAGTGGTTGCGTAAAGAGCAGGGAGGTGGGCCGCAGGGGCTCTGGTGTGGGGAGGGCAGCGCGAGAGAAAAGGGGGAGATAAAATGCTGCTGCGGGGTCGCTGGCGTGGTTTGAAGTCGGGTGCTGAGCTCCGAAGGCAAAGCTGTTGGGCAGCGCTGCCCATCGCAGTCCTGCCCTCCGGCTCCGGCACTGCTTTCCCCACCTTTACGAGGAGTCAGAGGGATGCAGAGGTAACCCAGCTCCGCAGCGGAGAGCTCTCCGTGGCACCTCTAACACCGCTCGACCACCGCTCGTGCTGTTTGATCTGTTCATTTACAGGCAGCAGGGAAGGGAGCGCAGGAGGACGGGGCGAGGTGCAGCACGCCGGGGGGCAGCGCGCGGCGGGTAGCTGCCCGCGGGGCAGAGGAGCTGGTGGGACGCGTTCCCGATCCCCGCTACGGGTTTCAAATGCCAGGAGAAACAAAAATGGGAAGGGAACAAAAGGGAAGGGCGGTGTGAATACAGTTCCCTCCCTCCGGCCGCGTGGCTTGACCGCCGTTACGGTCAGGACAAACCAGCAGAAGTGCGGAGGCTTTTTAAAGATCCGTGTTTCCACCTTTACCTGCTTGGTTTGCCTTTAGAAATAAAGAACTCAGAGACCAGGGGCTGGAGGGGCTGCACCCGGCTTTTGGGTGCCTGCTGGAAGCGCCGGGCTCTGGTGGCCTCGTGTAAGCGGCTCGTTCCGGGTGGCTCTGCCCTGTCCCTGGGTGCTAGCTGGGGCCGTGCGGATTTTGCTGCTGCCATCTACGCGTCCCCTGTCACCGTCTGCTCGTCCTGCTCAAAGGCCCTTTATTGAAACGCCCGAACAAGCGGGGCATTGTGCAACACGCCCGTGTTTTCCTTTCGTACGCTCCTTGTGAAAGTGAAAGCTGTGCCTGCTGGCTCGGGGTGCTGCCTCCCGGCAAGCCCCGCTGCTCCGCCAAACACCCGAAAAGCCCCGGGGTGCTCGGGCACGACGAGAGATCTGTTTGGAAGGGCGGAATGTGGCGAGCCGCCGCTTTGTTCTCGGTGCTGGCGGCGGTCAGTGCACGTGGTGGAAGCAGATCTTCGGCTTAATCCCTGTTTTAGGGGTGTAGGAGCTGGGCTTCGGCAGGGAAGGAGCTGGGAATTCGGGTGCTTCTTCCAGCTCAGACGTGTCAGAAATCTCCGGCGGTTTGGGGTTAGGTTTTCTGAAGTGGGTGGGTAGGGATTGGCTGCGACCTCACGAAAAAAGAAAAGGGGGAGGAAATTCAGGCACGCTGTTAGGCCGAGACACAAAACAGGAAATTTAGTTAAGGATTATGCTTTTTCATAATTTATTGCGTGTTTTTCCTCGTTCCTGCTAACAGACGAGAAAAAAGTTGTGCCGTGCCCTAGCCTGCGTAATCGGAAAGCGCTTCTGAATTTGCAGCTAGAGGCTTCCCTTGGTGGACTTCTGAGACGCTGAGAAACCGCGGTAACTCCTGCTGTGTTCTACCCTCATCCCATAGAAAGGGGGAGGAGGGCTGGGGAAGGGACTGCCTGAGAGCAATCCTAAAAACATCCCGCTCCAAAGGCCGGCGAGCGAGGAGCAGAACCGGCCCTGGCCTGTGGCCAGCGCCCGCGGTGGGCTCTGCTGGTGGGAGGACGGAGGGAAGGAGGGATGGAGGGAGGATGGATGGGGGGTGGATGGAGGCAGAGGGGGGTGGATGGAGGCAGAGGGGGGTGGATGCTCCTCTCCCGTCCTCCAGCAGCCTCCCCTCCTTGCCGCGCTCGGGGCCGACGTGCTGCTGCTGTGCTCCAGCAGCTCCCTTCGCCTTGCCCCCTTCGGAAGAACGAGATCTATTTTTAAGCGTATAGAATAGTTGGGTGTCTGCTTCTGCGAGCCCCGAAGGCTTTTTGTCCATTTCTGCCTCGTCTGCTCTCGCGGCGAGACCTTGTGCTGTTTTTCTGGCGTGTTTTAACCCTTTTCTGCTTGTCCTCAGATTTTGCCGCTGCTGTTCTGAAACTACGGCAGGGCTGCTACAGAAACTGCTTTTGGGAGCTTATTCCTGCTGTAGTCATGGTTATTCTCATTTCCTCCAGTCTGAGGGTAACTTCTTTGTTTGCTGGCAGAGGATCAGTGTTTATGCTCGAGCCGTGACGTATCGCAGCTTCTCTGCTCGGTTACTGGCGATGAACTGGGGTACGATTCCCAAACACCAGCGCTGCGAATTTAATCTGACCGTGAGACTTCTCTGCGAGAAGGGGGGCACGGGCTTGTCGGGGAGCCTCTTTTCCTTCTTTTTTTTTTAAGAAAGGTCCTTAGTTAAGGCCAAGAAATGCGATCGCTTTGCTCGTGGTTGTGGAATTCAGTCCGTAACTGTAATGGTAGAAGCGGATCCTGAGCCTCGAAGCAAAAGTGGTGCTGGTCATCGGCCGGGATAGAAAATGAGCTTTGGTGAGGTAGCTGCTGAAGCTGGCAGGTGGAAGTGGAACTGGGCATATTTTCTGCTTAAGGACTAGAACCGTGGCTTAGAAATGGGGACAGAAGAGAATTATTCTCCATTTTGGGGGGTATTGGTTTGAAAAGCAGGGAAGGGTTGGAAGAAAACACCCAGTGTCCAGCAGCCGAGAGCAGGAAGAGTCCTGAACGACCGGGCCTGGAGTTTGGAGGGGAAACCACAAGACCGGGGATCTGTGTGGATGGTCTTTAAACCCTGCTTTTATGTGGCTGAGGGGTTCCCAGCCGGCTTTGTTGGCTTCTTGGGCGTTTGCTGGTAAAGGAGCGCGGCCGCGTGTGAGCCGAGAGGACGCTGCAAGGCTCCCCGCGTGCTCTTGCTGTGGCCGGGTGAGGATAACCGCAGGTAGGGTGGAATTTGTTGCTGGTCTGCTGGCTCCCACCGGCGGTGCTGAGCGTCGGGCAGGGCTGTGCTTAGGAGCCTGCTGCGGATTTCCTTCTGGGAAGAGCACCCAGAGCGGTTTTCTGCCGATTTATGCAGCCGAGGTGCGATGCCAAATTCGTTTGTCAGCGCTCAAATACGCGTCTGTACGCTCCCTTGTAGAAACTAGTTGAGGTTGGAGAATTAGCTTTAAGGACGGATCTATTAGCGCCTGTGATAAGTAGCAGATAGGCTTCGTGAAGGCAGCCACAGAACCGCGTGCGGCATCATGCGAGGACGCTGGGGTGAAGAAAGGATTTCACATTTGTTAGGGCAGAGAGAGCGGGAGCTGTTGCGAGTGGCAGCAGCGGCTCGGTGCCTGCAGCATACCAATGCCGATGGAGCTGGTTGGTTGCCAGCCATTAGTCATGGGGCACACCTACTTTGGGAGAGTAGCCCGTGGGTTTAGAGAAGTAATTATTTTCTAATGGCCCTGTGGGGCACGAGCAATTCAGCTTCTGGAGGACGAGGAAGGGCTTGCTCCAGAATATTAGTTAAAAAATTGTGTGCATACGAGCCGCAGCTGGTGGCTGCTTGACCAGAATGTAATTTGTCCGGGCATTGTTCCTTACAGGCAGCGTTCAAGACACGAGCTTCTGGAGGCTGAAACAAAGGCTGACCCGGTGCAGCTTTTGTGGCTAATTGCGGTGCTGGTGCTGCTCGCTCAGGGAGGGAGCTGAGCGGATTTTGGGTGCGGAGCTGGGCCAGCCCTTGGGCTCGCAGCAGCCCGCGGTACGGAGCTGGGGGCGAACAACCAAGATGTCACTGCCTGAACTGCGGTGCTCGCACGGGTCAGCATCAGGCTCGGAAAAGTCAGCGCTTCTGATGGGTGGCAGAGCTCTTCTTCCTCTGCTTACTAATTAGGTGGTTAACGTTCTTCGCCTTATTATCCCACCCTCAGCTTTCCTTTCTAGGGATCTGGGTTGACACTCGGTAGAGGCTCCTAAGGAGCAATTAGCTCTCACATTTCTGAAGCATTCAAGAAGCTGCTCTTTTGGTGCATATTTGTGAAAAATGTTTGTGGTGCCTGCGCGTGGAAAAAATACGTGCTAGATGTGGTAGATTTTTTAGAGCGTGTTATCCGCTCAGTGTTGCATCGTGTTTTTCTCTCTCCTTCGTTCACGGATGCTTCTGGGGACGGGTCCAGCGCAGGCTGGCGGCGGCGGTGCCTTCTGAAGGACTCCGTTATCAGCCTGCTGCCAGAAGGCAAGGCCCTTGTCAGGACGGAGGGGACGCCGCAAGCTTTCCTGCTCGTTGCCGAAGGACCGTGGTGACGGCGCAGGTCGGGGTGCTCAGCCCGTTCCAGCGGGCTGCAGGGCTGCGTCTCGTTTTGTGGTGATGGTCTCAGCAGCACTGGGGCTTGCTTCCAAAAGCCCACTCGTGCAGGTCGAGCCTGGCTTTGCTGCCGAGGGTTCTGCACCCCGCTTGCGAAAGTTCTTAAAACCCCCTGATTTCGGTTAAAAATGGGAAAAATCTCATGTTAGGGAAACATTCTCGCCTTTGGAACAATACCGTTCGGCAGCGCTGGAACGGCACGGAGCTCAAAATAGCAGCAGCTGCCACAGGCCAGGATGGAGCGGAGTCGAGTGAGTTGTGTTGTCAGTCATGGGAGCACAAATCCAATTCCACCTGCGGATGAGCATTCCCGAAATAGCAGAGGGTTGTCAACCAACAGAGGAGATGTATTGTGCGCATCTCTTTTGTGCGCTCCGTTCCTGCGCTCCCTTCGTACTGCATTAAGGAGAAAAAATTAAAAGTTGCTGTGGTTTAGCTGCAGCTCGAGAGAGTAACCACTTCCTACTCTCTTCAGTAAATAACAGCTGGGAGAGCGTGTTTGGATAGCGGGGTGTTTGCTGTTATTCGGTAGGTGAAACACGATCTGTCTGCAGGCGAAGCCCTGCTTGCGCTTCACCGCTGCGATCTGAAAGCTGGCTGCTCCCGAATTCCTGGTCCCGGGTTTGGGGGGGGGGAAAGGAAGCTGTGCCAGCGCTGGGAAGATGTGAGCGTCTCCAGGGTGCTCAGGAAGAGGGGCAGGAAATCTCGGCGGGGGTTTAACAGAGCTGCTGATGGTGTAGGGAATTTGTCGAGGGCTCCCGGTGCACAGAGGGGCTGCTGGGGCTGGTGGCTCAAAGGTTCAGCGCCATGCGGGTCCTGCCAGGCACCCACGAGGTGTTTTGGGTCCAAAGTCCCCGTGTGCAGGCGTCTCGAGAAGCCGAGGGGTCTCCGGCACAGCAGCTGAGCTCCTGAGGACTTGCTCGAGCTGCTGGCCTCGTGCACTTAACCTTGCTCCTTGATTTAATCGTGTTGTTCTTGAGGCTGTTGTTGGCTGCCCAAGCGAAGCCTTCCTCCTGCACTCTCTCCGTGTGCGTGCCGCTGGGATGCGTGGTGAATACGGGTTCAAATTCCTGCGGGACTGATCGTACCCCGCTAACCCCGTGCCCCACGGGCTGGGTTTGGGGCTGCCGGGCAGAGCGATGCAGCCGCCTTCTTGTGAGCAGTTACCCAAACGCCGCTGGAATATTTAAAGTGCATGCAAGGTAAAAGTTAATCAAATATAGTGCTTTTTTTAATTACCGTGAAAGGGAGCCCAACCTGTGTGCTGGCTCCGTTTCAATCTTGCTGGCTGCTTGCTTGCAGTGCGTGGTACGGCAATGTAAATTCCCGTTCCTTCAAACCAAGAAACCAGGGCACAACCTGCAGCCTTGCGCTGTTCAGAAACAGGTGGGGAGGCAGCGAGGGTGGTCGCGGACACGGCCGCCTAGTCCTGTAACAACATTTGGGAGACTTTTGCCCACGCCACCCTTACTTTTTTATTTTTTGCTGGTACATCAGCTTGCTGGAAGGTTGTGCCTGAACAGGAGTGTTTCCTCTTCCAAGTACTGCTGGCACTGAGTAAATTGCAGAGTTCACAAAACTTGGTGTTTTACGTTTTCACGTGGTAGGCACTTTGTCCTGTGGCCTGTAGGCCAAGCTTCAGTGAGAATATTGAAATAAAAAGCCATTTTCACTACCACTGTTGAATTTTGTCTAGGAAAACCGGAGGATAATGCAAGCTGACAGTGCTCTTGCTCTCCATTCTTGCACCTCCCTTCCAGCACAGCGGTGTGTGCTGTAGCATCCTAATTTAAGCTTTTTCTGCAGCTTCTCGCTGGAGGAGAAGGTTAAGGAGCAGGCCAACCTGTTGCATGATCTAATGCTTGTCCCTGCCACCTGCGTGTGTTTCTGTTCGACTGGAGGAAATGAGCATTGTAAAGAATCCAGGGAGCTGAACGCTCGCTGGCAGCCTTGTCTACAAGTGCTCTCCTCAAGGTTTCGCGAGCTGTGTAAATGTGCTGGAGAGGGATGGACTCGTAAGTGAGAGCTCATAAATTTGTGACCTCTCTCACCTGCGCACCGAGAGCTGGCAAGTCCCTGTCCGTGAATGCAAATTTGCTGATTTCTTTGCATGAATCATAAATCCGTGATTTATGGGCGAGTCAGCTCTAATCCATTTGTATAAATACCAGTTTGCTTTCTTGGCTGTGCGGCGCTGGAGCAGCTCTCGCTAGGAGTGGGCTTTTGGTGCCATTTGAAGGCTTTTTCAGGTTTCTACCGATAGCGGCTGCTGCTCCGATCTTATGAGGTTCGTGTGCTGATTGCAGCTTCGTTAGCTGGTCCGGGTGAGGACGACCAAGCTGTTGTACGGAGGTGCTAAAAGCAGACTTGAAATTCAGTTGACCTTGTAAGGACCCTGCGTACGTGTTGGCTCTGGCTTTGCATCGTGTCTGCGGGTGGAGGGCTGAGGTTCCCGGTGGCACAAAGAGCACCGCTCGCGTTAGGGCAGTGCTGTGGGACAGCACGTTTCAGTTGCTTCCCAAGTCTCCGATTATGTTTTTTTTTAGGAGCAGTAACACGATTATAATGAGGCTGTTGATATTTTCAGCACCAGGTTAGTAGGGAAACAAGCTATTGCTTTTTGAGAGCTTTTGCTAAAAGAAACTACAAAAGGGCCAAGTATTCAGATACCCTTTTCCAAATACGCTTTAAAGAAGCCTGTTTCTGCGTGGAGCTCTCAAGCACGGCATAGCTGCGTGTTATCTGAGTATTTCGCTATAAATATAGAGTGAGGAGATTAATGGTGAATGGCTCCGTTAAAACCAGTGAGCGTTTTGTTTTGTGGTGCCTCGTCGTAATCCCAAGTCATTTTTCTTGGGATTTCATCATGAAGCTCCTGGAACGCGTGGTAGAAGCAGAGCAGCCGGGCAGGGAGGGTGCTGCTATGCTTATTTTAAGTGTTTTTTTGGGAGAGGGTGAAATGATAAACATACGAGGGAAGGTTTAGTGAGGGCGATGCAGGTGGCGCTTCTGGTGTGGTTTCTTCATGCTCATCCCTGGAGTCCACACACCTCTGGCAGGGAAGAAGAAGGCTCTGCATCCCCTCGAGACGCAGTGGCCCAGCGCTGGGTTAATTTCTGCCTCACCTCGTCAGCGTCCCTGCGCTCGGGGGGCACCCAGGGGTGCTCGAGGAGGGTTGGGGGGCTCCGCTCTCCGTGCTCCTCTGCATTCCAATCCGGGCTGATAGGACAGCACCTCCCCATGCTGGTGATGGCGCTTCGTGGGCCGGTCCCGTGGGTGTCCTCGTGCTGCAGACTCCTTGGGAGGCTGAGACCTCAGCGTTCCTCCTGTCCTCATGCAGCACCTGATGGTGGGGTCGGAGCCACGTTGGCCACGTCATTTAATGCTTGGGGGCCGTAGGTTGGAGGCTGGCGTCACGTCTGTGCCTGGTGTATGACACAGCCATGTGTCAGTGCCCCCAGTTTCCCCATGCCTCCTTCAGGCCAGGCTCTCAGGGACTCCCAGTGCCGTAGGGGCTGGGGTTTGTGGAGGATAGTGGCCGGTGGCTGGTGGACATCAGCCCCTTTCCAACTCAGCCCCTGCGGCGTGTGGGCTCGCAATGCCACCGCCGCGCCTCGCCATTTAATGGCAGCGGCAGCTTGAAATGCTTGAATGTGTGAGCACGCCTGGTCCTGCTGCTCGTGGTGTTTGGAGGAGGGAGGCTGGAAGAACAAAGAGGTGACTACTTGTAATTCTAATTTATATTGTTTCCTGCGAAGCTGTCCCCTCTGCAGGGGAAACACAGTAGGGCCATAACAGGAACAAGCAAACATCCCGCGCTTCCTGGTGACTGTAATGACTGCTGACTTGAAATGCATCATTGCTTTGGTCTATCACTGGCTGACTTTTATCTGGGGTGTTTTTTTGCTGTTAATGATTAGTCGTTAAACAATTCCCTCTAGAAACGAGCTACGCAGTTACCTGCCCTCGCAGAGGACAGGCCGGCACGCCCGCTGCTTTGATCACACCTTAAAGGAAGCCTGAGCCTGTGGCTGCCTAAAATAATAACGCTAATGTTCCCTGCTCCCTTTGTGCTTCCTCTGTTGTGTGTTGGAGGGAATTTCTCAGCTAACGTATGGCGGGGCCTTGTCGGGGGTCAAGCCCCAAGGGGGCTCGCTGGGCCTCGGGTGCTGTGGTGGCAGCTGGGGCCTTGGGCCCAGGAGGGGAAATGGCGGTGGTGGGCAAAGTCAGGGACAAATCCTGCTCAAAGCCCGTGGAGACAGGGTTTTTTATCAGAGGTGCGCTCGAGCGTATGAATTAAACACAGCGAAGGTTCCTGAACGGATGAAAATCGCAGCTCTATCTGGGCCCTGCTCCCCCGCCTCAGTTTTGGTTTATATGTTCGTCGTGTATCCGGTTGTCAAATAAATAAAAATAAAGTAGCGCTGGGGCCTAAAAGGTGGTGGGGCTGGGTTTGAGGGTGGCGTTAGGGCTGGCTGTAGCTGCTGAGGACACGGGGGAGAAAGCTGGGCTCGCTGAGTGGGACACACTCGTGTCCGGCCGCCGTCGCACGGCGCCCTGCTGGGCGCTGCCGATGGGGCCGGGGCTCCTCGGAAACCCGTCCCCGTGGCCCCCCGGCTTTCCTTCTGGTGTGAGATGGGTCCAGATTCCGCATTTTCTTCTGCAGATTTCATCATCTGCCGCTTGACAAAGGAATATAATGCAGCAATTTTCCTAACCTAAATAGTGATTCTGAATGACTGTATTTCCAACTCCCCTCTAACTTGTACTTAATTTAAGTGTGTGGGCTTTTTAATTTGATCATTGTGAGGAGGAACAAAAAATGAAATACTGCAGATATGCCTTCCCCTTCCCTTTCTTTAGTTAAATCTATCTTTGTCGTTCTCTTTCTTTTTGACTTCCCTGAGTTGCTCATGCTATTTTTCTCTGGTTTCTTTTGTTGTAGCTTCTGTATCGCAGCCTTACATCTTCAGAAATACATAACGCACGTATGTGACTGCTTCCTTGCCTTCACAGCATCTCCGCTGTCAGCATATGACAAATAACATGTGATTGATGGCTGACTAAGCATTCGGAATATTTCTCCGCTCTTTGTGTGCCCGATGATGTTTTTTTTTTTCTGTTGTGCAGGGAGGCAGGAGCGCCTGGCATCCCTTGTGAGCTTGGGGCCATCTTCAGACTCGAGCCTGAACTGCACTGAAGGCAGGCAGGTGCTCTGCCTCTGCCTCCCGTCGGCCTCAAAGCCGGCTGACCCGCATAGCTGCCGGGTTGCTAAGCCGTGAATCCATGTGACATTTCCCTCATTCTTATTAGGTGACCCGAAATAGTTCTGTGAGGGCCGGGTCCGGCCTGGTTTCACACGGGGAGAACGTACTGCCTGTGTCTGTCAGCGTGAGAAGGGTCTTTGTAGCTGGATGGCTGTGATGTCTGCAATCTTAAAAAAAATAATAGTAAAATAAAGAAGTGAGGTGCTTCAGCTGGTTGGATCAAAGCCTGATGTTCGCAGAGTAGCAAGCATTCCCTGCAGTAACGTTTTAATTGCTGAAAACTCTCTTTGTTTCGTTTCTTTTAGGAGAACCGGCCATTTCTCGAGCCAGAGAGCACATCTGCCTTTGTTCTGAGGGCGGCAGGGTGAACGCTCCCTAACCAGGTATGTTTATGCAGCAGCACACCAAAAAGCTTTCCCAACCATCCCTCCTGCCTCACAGTTAACTCCTCAGGTCTCTGTATCCTTGACTCTCAAACCACGGATATATCTTACAGCGAGGTGAGCAGCACAAATGTGCTAGCAGCACGCTCAGAGTCACCTGGAGGCAGCTTGACCGAGGCCTCAGCACTGCTTGGGTAACACCTCACAAGCAGTTGGCATTTGCAATGTTTTATTCTGTTCCTTCAAAGGCTGTAACATGAGGGATGGTCACAAAGCAGCCTCAGGAAGGGCTGCTCCACTCCTGCCCTGTGCATCGAGATCTGCTGCTTACTCTCCTGTCACTGCAGCGAGCACCTCTGTACACCCTGCTTTCGGGCTGAAAAGGTGATTTTTCAGAGCCGGACGCAGGGCAGTAATTGAACTGCCTTTTCTGCCTAGAGCACTGAGTGCTAGATCTCCGTGTACCCTGCATCAGCTAGCCCCTTAGTCATGCGAGGGGTGAGTGGTTAAATAATTGTCTTTGAAGGCTGTGTTCCTCTGAGGGCTGCTCAATGAATTATGACGAAACTTCAGGCACCTTAGGTAGCGGTAGCAATTGCAGCTTTCTGATGGCAGGACCGCTAGGCTGCTGCTCCCAGTGGTACACTGGGGCCTCTGGGCGCTGCAAGGGTGGCTGCTTTGGGCAGTAGCCTCTGGTTTTAGCTCCGATTTTCAGGTGGAGACCGCTCCTGTTTCACTGCTGGGGAACCGAAACATAGAAGTCCATGTCTGTGAGGGTATTTAGCTGCTCACAGTCCCTTTGACTTCAGTAGGATGATAAGTGTCTAAAATTACCCCAAGGTCACAAAGAAACCCGATGTCCTAAGGTAGCCATTGTCTGTAAGCTGGATTTTTTTTAAATACATTACATTCTTTGATGGTTGTTAACGTGGTATTGCCACGCTTTTTATCGGTTACAATATGCTCCAGGGAAGGCACAATTCTGCCTTTCATTCCAGGTGAAAAGATTAAAGTTCTGATAGGATGGTACCTTCAAGGTTATCAGTTAAAACTGGCCTACCTTAACCGCAGCTCTTCCCCCAGACATTCGCTCTTCTTTCTTCAAAGCAATACATCAGGCAGCGTTGCTTGTTGTCCCTGACTTTTCTCTTGGGCAGAAATTTGGTTTTTGGGAGATGCCAACAGCGCTTTGGTCTTCAGCATCCTTCCACAGGGCTGCTTTTGGAGCCTGGCTTCTGAGTGGGATCTCCAAGAGAGGGCAGTGTGTCCCTGGCAGCTGGACCGCGCTGCAGCTCCAGGCGTGAGCTGCTCACGATCAGGGAATCAGCGTCAGCCTCCAGAAAGCTGAGAGAGCCTCAGTCCTTAAATCAATTTGGAATGAGTAATTGACTGGCACGCTCATTAGCAAATGTATTAGGAGCTGCATTTTATCATGCGGCCGGTCGTCCTTTCCCCGGGTTGTGGCAGAACAGCAGTGCTTCCTGTTGCCTCACTTTCATGAGAAATGTCTCCTGTCGGTTCCACTTGCGTCATTTTGCCCTACTTTTTGCACTTGGTGTCTCCTCCAAGAAGGGAGCGATTTTCATGGAATCAGCATCGAGCCTTGCTGTGAGTCAGGGTGGACTGGAGAGTTAATTCGAAACATAAGGAAATCGGGGAGAAAAACAAAAAAAGGAAAACTGATGGAGGTTGTTATATTGTAATCTATCGCCTCAGGGCTCCAAGCAGGAAATGCTTATGCCAGTCTCCGTCTCAAAAGCAAATCTTTCTTCACTGAAGAGGCAGATTTTTACTGAAGTATGTAAGCATGCATCTCTCCCCAACCCGCCGCCTGCCTTTTTTTCCCTTTTTAAGCCATTCCTGAAGCAGGGCTATGAACAAGTCACCACTGCTGGACTTGGCTTCTGTTTTCAGGAGCCGTTTGTGACCCCTTTGCTCCGTTCAGCTCTGTGTGGTGAGCAGCCAGCAGGCCACCGCTGCCAGGCAGGACCCTCAGCACCTTTCTGGTGTTTAGGAAGCTGGGTTTAATCCTGTCGAGTTCTGTTCAGTTCCTAGATTTACATGAAAACGTCTTTGTTGGCGACTTGCATCTTGCAGAAATGATGCTTCCCTGGCCTTGTGATCACCGATGCATCAAGAGCACCCCGTCTTCTCAGGGTTCATTAAGGCTTTTACTTAGTTTTCTTGCTAATTGGCTATATAGAATTGCTTGATAGCCTCTAGAAGATAGGGCACTTGTATAACATGAAAGCACATTGAAATAACCTCAGAAGTTGCTTTGAGATAAAAATGTATCCCAGGAGAAATACCCACATTTAAAACCAAGCAATTAACCTTGCTTTTAAACCCTTCCTTTCCTTCGAGAAGACGTTTTTCCTCGCTCCCTTTTCACTTTCTGTAATGGCAGAACAGATTGAACTTTATCCGTCTTGTAGGAAAGGGGAAGGATCCCTTCCCTGGGGAGTGCTTTAGTGCTAGCTTGGAAGCACTGCTAGTTTGTCATCGTTTTTTTGCGTGGCATTTTTAGCGATTTGAAGTCAGCAGCCGGTTGATGTTTCGTGTTTGTTTTACTCGAACAGTTCTCGAATTGTTGGTGCAACTATGAAAATAGCTATACGTTACCCTGCCGAATGCCTGTCATAATATTTAACAGCAAATGCCTGTGCACTTTGATAATGGCACTTGAAGAATTATAAACCTCGGTATCCCATCTGTGTTTCGCTTTGGTATTTACAGCGCAATGAATTCTCCCTTGCTGCTTCAGCTGGATACTCTTTCACCTCCTCTTCCTGTTGCAAGCAGTTGTTAGGTTGGTGTACATTTTAAAATTCCTCCGATTTTTAGGAGGTTGTCAGCGACATACAAGGACTTCTTGTGTTGCTTATTTGCTTGGCAGAGACCCTGAGCTAACCCAGTTACCTTCAACGTGAGCATCCCTAGAGTGGAGAGGTGCGTTGTCCCTGGTTTGATCTCTTTGTAACAGCTGGAGGCATTTGCTAAAACTGGCAGGTTTTGTTTTTTTTTTTAGGAACAAACTTTCTCCATAAACAAATATTTTTTGCTGCAGACATGGAGATTATGTTGTTGCTATTCTTAATCTGTTGCCTAAAAGGAGGAAAAGGTGGGATCTGGGGATGAAGGAGGATCGGAAACATATCTGGTGCATCTCCTAGCACGAGGAGGCTGTTGCTATAGCGCATTTTTGTTCCATTAGTGTTTGTAAGCTTTTACATTTCATTTTCCAAACAGCTTGAGGAAATTGGCATCCCATAAGTAAAACTTTTAAAAATAGCTCTGTTACTGCTGAAATAAGTCCTGTTATTTCCACGGGCTGGTGTCCTGAGTCTATTACTGGCTCTCTGCACCCTTGGAAGTGTTGAAGGAGATGGTGCGAAGCGGAGTTGTAACCCCAAATGTTTACTGAGGAATTAGTTTGTCCCGTTCCTTTTAAGAATGAACTCTTGCGAATGGAATGTTGCTGTCTGCAGGGTTTATTTTGAACTTTTTCCTCTTTTGCTCCGAGGAAAAACAAAGCCTGAGCAGGAATGTGGGATCGTGTAGGAACCGTGCTTCCGAGCCCCCCGGCTGCTCGGCAGAGCCTGGCGCAGGGTGGGAACGCAGGCAGCTCCGTGCTAGCTGCCCTTGCTCACCTCTGCTGATGGGTTTGTAAGGCCTTGTACACTTCATGAGGAATTATTTCTTACAGGACAACAGGTCTAGAGTTGCACCTTCCTCCCGTGAAGCTGCTCGTGCACAGGCCCTTTGTCCCGGCGGCGGTGCGCGGGGGCCGCGTTGCTTTCTGTCCTCGGGCAGCACAGCTGCTGGCGGCGTTTCCTGTTGCTCTCAGAAACCCGAAGGAGCCGAGCTTCACAGGAGCAGCTGCTGCTCAGAAATCCCCCCGTGGAGGGGCCTCAAAGCGACAGATGTACTGGTGGGGGGCCCGTTGAATGGTTCCTGCGGGCTTGCAGCTTGCAGCCTAGGTCCCTGGAGGTGTGAAGCCCTGCGGGCCGGAGGGAAGGCCCCTCTTGCTCGCCTCTCCTCCAAGCCTTCCCTTTTTAGGACTTAAAAAAAGGTTCCAGAGCAAGTTGCCAGCACAGACCTCCTAGCAACTTCACAACCAGCAGCTTGCTTCCAAAAGCAAATGTGCACTGGCTGCGGCAGCTGTTACTTAGCAAAAATCCTGGGCCGTGTGCTGGAAAATAGCAGGACTTCTGTGGGCAAGGAGAGAGGAATCTGCTCGTCCCTTGGAGGAATTAACGGGGAAAAGTTAAAAACTCGGTGAACCCTCTTTACCACGGATGTTTTGCATTGGTTGTGCAGATGCAATTGCTCGGTAATGATTTACTATTTTTGGGTGCCTATTTTTGGAGACTGGACAAAGTCTACCTCTGGACCAGTGCCTTTTGCCTATTTTCGTAGCAGAATTACAACCAGTGCGGGTTATCCCATTACGGCTCGTTAATTTCGAGCGTGGTCTGAGCACCTTTACCCCAAGTAACGTGTTCTTCTCCCTTTAACTTCACTGAGACACCGGTCCTGGGGGAACCTGAAGTGCTGGTGTGGGTCTGTGACCTGCTTGCCCAGGCGAGGAGAGGCGCCACGCTGCACGGCAGGTGCCGACCTCGTGCGATTGCAGCGTGGCTGTGAATCACGGTCCCGTGCCGGTGCTGCTGGGGGCCTGTTGGTTACCCGCCGGTCAGCAGTACCTGCCTGGAATGCTTTAGCTTGGCCCACGGGTACGGCATGTAACAGTTCCCAAGCTCCTCGATGAGGGATCCATCAGATGCCTCGGATGGAGCCTTTGGCCATTTGGCAGCTTCTGATTTTCCATGGGCTGTTCTGCATTACCCAACCGCGCTGCACGGGGGCGGGCGGCGCGGGCACCAACACGGCACGGGCACGCTGCTCTCACCCGGGTAGGGCTCGGTGACTGTTCTGCTCCACCAGCCTGCTGGTGGCTTCCTAAGAGCTGGGGCTCTTCTCTGATCGAGCAGGCTGGAGCGAAGGAGTCTAAAGTCACAGCCGGTGCGAACGCAGTTTTCTCGTATTCTCACGTTGGAATCCCAAGTCGTGTTATCAGGAACATTGCACGCTGACCTTTATTTGCAGAGGCGGTGGGGCTGGTGTTTTGTTCACCTTATGCGTGCAGTGTCTTTGATTCTTACCCTCTGTCACGTATTCAAGCGTTCTTTAAAAGGCGTAAAGACTGCTCACACAACAGCCTCTTCCCGCAGAAGGGTTCTGTGAATCTTGTGTGTTCCCTCTAATCTTTTCGTAGCACTCTTTATTAGTGACAGCAGGAAGAGCTGACAGCATCAGCCGCCCGCCTGCCCTGCGATCCGCCGGATCTTGGAGCGTCCGAGGGAAGGAAAGCAAGTTCCTCCTGCCAAGGAGCTGGAAGATGGTGGTGGAAAGGCTCTGCAGCGACTGCCTCCCCCGGAGTTCCTGGCACGGCAGGCTTGTTGGTGGGCTGGAAGGGATGATCTGTCTTCCCTCCAGCTTTGCACCGGCTTTGAGGGAACGTTGGCAGCTGCAGGCTTTGCCTCGGGAGATGCCTTGCGTTACCAACTGTTGCCGCTTCCAGGCAGTTCGGAGAGGAATTCCCCTCCTTGCCGCTCCCACCCACTGCAAGGTATCTTTGATAGCGCTGGCACTTGCGGTGCAGGCAGCTCGCGGGCGCGAGCAAGGGATTCTGACCCAAACCATAAACAAGGCATGGGGCCAGAAGGACCAGAACCAACAAGGTGTTTTTTTTCCAGACCCGTTGTGTGACAAATGCCCACAACAAGTTCCTGACGAGGGTGGCAGAGCCCCTCTGGCTCTGGCACGGCGATGTTCAGGCCCTTTGTTCGGGCAAGTGCCGCTGTGCAATATCCGCTCGAAGGAAATTGCAGCTTATCGACTGCGTAGGAAACGGCACAAGTGGGAGATAGGGGAGTGTCTGCCACGCGGCCGGCTGCGCACCGGGAGCTGTGTGCTGAGCAGCGAACGCTGTACGCGGCGTACCGGGGGCCAGCTGACTTACTGGAGACCTTTGGCCGGCTGGGAAGTCGCTGGCCAGCGCCGCCAGCTGAATGAAAGCAGGAGCTCATCCAGCTAGTTCACCTTCTTGGCTCCGGCCGCCTTGTTTTCGATGTCAGTAAGCAGGAGCGTGCGGTCACGCTTCGCTCAGCTGGGCCACGCTGCGGGATATCGTGTTCTTTACCTTTGCACTGGGAGAAGGGAGGAGGGGGCAGAGTTTATCCCAGCACGCTGAGGTCAGGCTTGTTTTCCCTCTCTGAGCAAGAACAGACCAGCCCCTGGAGTCAGCTTCTGCAAGCCTGTAAACAAAGGGCTCATTTCTGCGGAAAGCCGAAGATGGTGTTGTGTTCCTCTGGAAAGTTTTTTTGGCTTGCTTTCTCCCTGCTGCGGCCCGTGCCTCGTGCGTTAACCTTCGGTTCAAAGGTCTGCGCGGGAGAAACGCTGCTGCTGCTCGTCAGGCCGAGCTCGGGGCGCCTGCGGGGCTGGCACCGACTGCACAACGGCCGAGGGGGACGAGCGTGTCCCCTGGGAGGCTTTGCGAGGGCCACGAGGCAGCGATGCAGGGACGAGAGGGGCCCTCTGGGGTGGAGGGGCTGAACGTCAGAACCGCAGGTGCCTCGCAGGGAGGTGCTGCTCTCGCCAGTGCTTCCCCTGGGTGCTGCTCAGGGCCTGCCTTCGGCCGCAGCGACGTCTGCTGCAGCTCAACGGCAGTCCTAAACGGCAGCGCTTGCAGAAAACCCCAGCAGAGCCTGAAACGGTGACAAGAGGGGTCTGACGGGCTGTGGTGGCCGCCGTGACAGTGCGGAGCTGGACGTGGCCGCCCAGGAATCCCCGCGCTGCTTTAAAACAAAAGGAAAGAAAGGGCAGGCAGAAAGGCAGGTGCATCGGCGGAGTTCGAGGAGGAACCGTGCAAATAACGGTGTTTGTAACGTCACTTAGGTAGCTATAGCTTCAGGACTTCATTTAGTATAGATTGAGGGTTCTCTTTTTCGCCCCTCAAATATATTACAAATAGCCTCTTGTAATTGCTGTCAGCAAAGCTCAGTTTGGTCAGAAGGTAGCTTTGGGTTTTGGGTGGCTCGCCTTTGGCCGTGGCTTCGAGCTCTCCCCGGCAGCTCGGAGGCGGCAGCTGATTCCCGCAGCAGCTCGGCATTTATCACCTCTTCGAGAGCACCAGAGACACTTAAACAACTGCACATACTTCACGGGGCCAGGCTGCTCGCTATTTCAATCTGCTTGCAGTTTAGAAGCAGTAATTATTTTTTCGTGCTATAAAATCACGTATGGCTGGAGGAGCTGGGAGGCAGCGAGCGGGGGCTACAGCTGAGCGCTGGCTCCGTGCAGCCCGTGATTTACGGGGGCAAGTTCATCTCTTAGCAGGAGCAATTAGCAGGAGGCAGCGGGATGTGGGGAAAGCAGTCTTCATGACAGCCGGAGAGGCTGTTTGCTTATTGATGGCTGAAATTCCTCCACGTTGCTCATCTTTCTCCCCCCTTTCTGCTGCAGCTGACCAGCCCGCCCTGCACGCGGGCAATACGATGGAGAGCCCGGCTCGAGCCGGGGAATGCGAGGAAGCAGCAGTCTTGGGCTTGGGGTCCAGGAGGTGAGCTGGGGCCGATCCCGAGCCTTGTGCCCTTGGCTGAAGCGTTCAGGCTTGTCGCCCACGCTCCGTTTTGGTCTCTCGGTCCCGTACCCTGCTGCAGGTGCTTCCTTTTTCCGTAGCGGGGCTTTCTCTTTCGCTCTCACCTTCGTGTTTGCCCGGACAGCTGCTGTTGATACTCCTGTTTTCAGGGTGGTATTTGTGAGAATTTGCTATTCTGAAAAAAAAAAACAACTTGGCGTGGGGGCTGTCCCTCGCTCTGATTTACTGAAATCAGGAGATGGAGGTAAAAGGGGCAAGGCAAACCACGGCCTGAAGCCCAGCGGGCATTAAGTGACGTGGGTTTTGCTCCCTAAAAAAAATGTTTGTGTTCAGGCAGCGAGTGGGGAAAACAAGCAGGGTTGGATTTCGGCTCGGATGGATTCTTGGAAGGAGTCCACGGCTCTCGCTCCCAGCGGCTTTGACTCGAGCGCGGTGAGCTGGGCTGACCGGAGGAGGGTTGAGCAACGGCTTACGGGTAGGCAGGAAGGAGCCCTGCTCCCGTAAGGCGGCGGGCAGGGGAGCATCCCCGCCTCCGAGAGCACTAATCGTGTCTCGAAGCTCTCCTCGTGGTGGTTTGTGTGTTTTCCTGAGGCCAGCTCAGTCCTACTGCCGTCAAGTTTTGAGGTTTTTGTGTTCGTTTCTTGAAAGCTAAGCTTGCCAGTGTGTCCGTGCTCAGCCAGAGGACTCTGCGCTGGCTTTTGTGCTCCAGCACCGCTCTGCAGCATCCCCCAAAGGTGCACACAAAGGTGCAAAAGCTCTTCCTTTCCCACCGCAGGGGACGCGAGTTCGACTTCTGTTGGCTGTAGTCCTGTAGCTAGATGGCAGGGAAATCCAGAGCAGGGTATTAAAGTCAGCTCTCATCCAGTAGCTGAAGCATTATCTCCGGTTTCAGATGCCACAAATTCGGGGTCAGAAATACACAGCGTGACCTCCGGGTCGTGAACATTATTTATAAAAACAAACAGAAAGGCCTTCCCTGCCCGTGCGTCTGTAATGCCCTCCCTGCCGGTGTGTCTGTCGTATGCAACAGGGAAAATAATAATAAATAAAAAAAAGATGTGCTTGGAAACACCGTAACATTGAAAGGAATCAATGTTAATTTCAAAACGTACCTGGGACATTGCGTTCCCCGGGACGGGAAATTGATAACACTAAAAACAAACGACTGAAGTCACCGCAGCGCCTTTGCCACGCTGATTACTGGAGTAAATATGAGGGCAATAAAGTTGCAATCAATGGAGTGAGATGTATTATCCCAAACCTGGACTTCATTAATAACGCGCCGTCTGTTCCGTGTGCCCGTGGCACATCTCCCCAATCCCGGTTCCCTTTCTGGAAGGCATGGGACGGAACTGGGATGCCCTGACAGCATCCCAGGTAGCCGACACTGCTCCGCCGCAACAAGGTGAGCGAGGACAGCCTGACTCCCGGGCGAGTCGCAGCATCGTCCTGGCGGTGTTTCGCCTTCCTCCGGTGGCTGTTCTCACCCTTGGATGGGGCTCTTCTCGCTCCCGCCGGTCGCAGACGGAGCCTGGTGCTTGCCCTGCCCACGAGGAGCGGCGTGCTGCTCGTTATGTAACAGCGACCCACCTCCTTAATTAGGGAACGAGATTCCGAAGACGTGTCCCTCTTAGTCAGAAGGCGCGAGGCGTGTGGGGGAGCCTTTGTTCCCGCGCAGGGCTGGGGAAGAGCAGCTTTTAGCTGCTGGGTGCTGGAGCTCGGCTTCCTTTCTGACCCAGCCTCTGCTGGAACGCTCGGTGTGTGTGAACCAGCGCCTCACGAACAGGAGGTACTGCAGACGGGGCCTTTTTTGGTCTTTTTCCTAAAATCCCTGCTGCCTGCTGAATGAGGTGGCTGTCCTGGCTTCTCCCTGCCCCGAGCAGCGGGGCCCAGGAGGCTCAGCGCAGGGTGAGCACCTCCCCAGCTCCCTGCTCTCCCCTCTGCACGCTGGCATCGTGCTGGTGATCCCCCCCCCAAGCTGCTGCTTCTGGAGGAGCGTGGCACGGCAAGACCGCGCCGATTTCCATCCGTTCTGCCGAGGACATGTTCTCTCCCATCACCTTCTATTCCATTAAAATTATCAAATCATCAGTTCCAGTCTCCCCTGTGCAAACAAGCGGCGCTGAAGCATTATCTGCTAGTGCTGACGAACAAACGCTGTAATTAGTAATCTCCAGCTAATGAAGCAGCGTGGTGATTAAGGCCTCGTGACTTTTCTATAGAAGAAATAAGTTAAACAGCAGTTGTGCCGTCTGAGATCGCTCCAGCCTTGAGGGTGATCGGGGAGCAGAGAGCAAGGTGGTAGCCTCAGTCCGAAGGTTTTAGGCCGCTTTATCCGCTCTGTTGGTGTTTTCCCCGTGTTTGAGTTTGATTTGAACTGGAGCGCCGCCTTGGCTGCCCTCGCGGCGCGGAGCCCTATCAGCCGGGTGGATTTTGGAGGAAATGACGGCGGGGTTAAGCAAGGCGCTTTGTCTGCTCTGACTTCCTACAAACAGCATTCCACCGGCACGTTTTCACCCCTGTTTTGCAAGCTGCCTCCTGCTGTTTTTTCACACAGCCGTGCCTTCGCGTACCTCTCTCTTCGGAGGCCTCGGAGCCGTAGGGGCGGCAGCGCCGTGCCCCGCGCGTGGTCGGGCCTGGCCGCAGCCCGGTCATCCTTTGGTGCCCTGCTGGTCGCCAGATGCTGACTGCTGAGTGCAGCAGCTCATAGGAAGTCTTTTTCCTTTAAAGAAGTGATGCTTGACGCTGCTTGGGACAGAAAATACCCTGATATGCAGTGTCTGTATCTCGGCCTGGCGAGATGGGAACCCGCTTGCTGGGAACAGGGCACCGGGCTCACGTCCTGGCAGTGGATTTGGATCAAGGGGGCTGGATTTTAGTGTAGGGAAGGGGCTTTGCTTCGGTTAGCACTGGGGGTCTGCATGCTGGAGTGTTCCAAACCTCCCCATTTCGGGAGATGTTCGATGTCCCCAGCGCGCCTCCGGGGCTGGCACGCGTTGGGGCAGGAAGAAATGGGACTGGCAATGAGCCGCTGCTCTTCTTCCCGTGGAAGAGCTGAGGTCTGTGCGGTTCCAAACCCCGTGGTGCAGGTGGAAACGTGCCTAAAACCCGACCTCTGTGCCTGCTGGTGGATCTCCCAAAGCCCGGCGCGGAGCTCTGCCTCGAGCCGCGGCGTGCAGTGAGCCTGCCGGGCTGCAGAGGTCTCTGTTGGGCCACGCAAACCTTGGGATTATTTTGAGCTCAGAGCCGTCAGGCCGCCGCCTTTCATCGGATTCTGAATACCTGAGATGCATTTTAATAAAATAGCCTGTTGATATAATTGCAAGGCGCTGCAGCCAGCACTGCGGTCCGGCCAGCGAGGCGCTGCCGTGGCCACGGCTCCTCGCCGGCCTCCTTGGAGCCCCCAGAGGAGTCAGCTCGGGCCTGGCAGGCAGGAGGAGGCTTTCCTCGCCGCTGAACGACGCCGAGCCTCGCGCCGTGGAGCAGCTCAGGTCCGGAGATGGGCACGGGAGGCGAGGCGGCCGCGCTGTCCCCGCGGCGGGTGACGGCAGATGGCAGCACCCGGCCCGGTGTTATTTCTGGCCGGGAGATCCCTCGGTCCCCTGGACTCACCACCGCAGTCTAGACTTACTGACGGACGGGATTCTTCTCCCGTTAGGTAAGCAAGACGGAGACGCCCATTATGCAAATCCCCAGCCGTGGTGTCCCTCTGTAACATTCCTCAGATTGTCTAAATAAGGTGCTGTTTCATACCAAAAAAATCGCAGCACGGCTTTCGGGCAGCTTTCAGCTGCCTTGCCCTCCAGGCTTTATTTTGTGTTCTTTTTTTCTTTCTCATTAGCCTTTTCCTTGGCTAATCAGCCCAGACGGAGCACTTTCTGCTCTCAGCAGCTCGGCAGCCGGTACCGCTGCTCCCCGTCACCGCGGGGCTGGCCCGCGGGTGTCTGCGGGGAATTTATCGACCGTGGGCTCGTTCCCCAGCCTCAGCAGCCGTGCTTGGGGGGTCCTGAGCCTGCTGTGCTGGGTCTGGGGGGGGGCAGCAGCCCCTGCCCGGGGGTGTCGCTCGCTGCCGTGACTCACGTCCAGACCGAAGGCGGTGGGGACCGATCGGGATGGATTGTCCGAAGCGTCTGTGGAGGATTTACTTTTTGTTTTAATGACCGAGAAATGAAATGAGTCCTTCGGGCCTGCTGACTACTCGCCGTCCTTACCCCTGCAAGCAGCAGATCAGAGAGCCTCTTGCCGCGTGCTCGTTACACAAGCACTGATTACTGAGCAATTAGCATTTCTCTGAATGTTTTGTAACGTGGTTCTGTACCTAGTATCTGCCCTTCTGTCCCCAGCCTGAAGTTGCTTTAGACTCTTCAAGCCTCAGAGCGTGTAGTTCGACCCCAGTCGCTGGGAAGAGAACTGGAGGCGTAACAGGACGCTCCTCGGGTCCGGGGCTGGCAGCCCAGCAGCGAGGCAGCATTTCAAGCTGCTGTTAGCGCTGCACGGTGATCGCATCTCTTCGCAAGAAAACATTGGAAGGCTTCCTAACCTCGAATCCACTGCGCAGGCACGTGATTTTCTGGGAATTAGCTGAGTGCGCTGCAGAAGGCTTCATGAATACCTACATGGCCTGATGTTAGATAATGGCAAAACGGCTACAAAAGGGTTTTGGTCCTTTTTCGTGGTGGCCCTGCAGCCGCTCCCGGTGGCATATCCCCCTGTGCCGACAGCTGCCAGCTTGGACAAGGTTTTTATTCCTTACCTATCTGAGAAGGGAAGAAAGTGCACTTTTAAAATTGCAATATTGCTCATGTTATATTGAGCACTGCTTGTTTAGGGTCGCGGTTAATTCCCTGCCATAACGCTTTCTGAGGGATCTGCAGGTGGAAGGACAGCGCGGTGCCCGCAGAGCAGCTGGGGCAGCCGGGAGCAGGACCTGTGCTCGGCTGCAGCCCCGTGGCATGGCCGGCCTCTCCCCGGCCCTTCCTTTTGGGATTCGGCCCTTCCTTTTGGGATCCCTTCGTCCCTCCACGCTGAGCCTGCGTGCTCTGCACATCGCGGCGTGCCAGCCCCCCGCCCCGCGGTGCCATCTTCCATCCCGCAGCTTCCCAACGCGACCGACTTCGGCGCTCGGGGTAACCTGCAGGGGTTGAAACGTTTGCTGGCTTCCAGCAGCGTTACATAAACCATCCCCAGCTCGCGCTGTCATTCTGAAAGTGTGCTTTAACATTTCTGCTGTAAGATCGGAGATAATGAAAGGGGGGGAGCGTTGCTGAGTCAGTTCTTGCTGGCTCTGGGTTTTGTCCTTCCTGCCCTCCCACACGCTCCACCTGCGCGCTGAGCTAACCTTCGGTGCTGCCGGCCCGCCGGGCTTTCCTCCCAGCAGCAGTAAACACAGCAGGGCTCCTCTTTTCCTGCCACAGCGCTTCGAAAGAGCCCTGGCCGAGGAGCGCTGGGGAGCTGGGAAGGAAGAAGGGGTCCCTGCACGTGGCCCCGGAGTTTGGGCAGGCCGCCTCTCCGTCCCGCCTCTGCCAAACCGGCAGGCAGCCAGGATAATTAAATCAGTCTTTCCTCTGAAACACCTAAATTCCATGTAAACAGGAATGTGTCCTTCTGGTCCCGCTCAGCTGCAGAGCTGAGGTTTCGTTTGGCAGCGCTGGCTGCAGCCCGGGGGTGCTCGGTATTGTCGGCTGCTGCCCGAGTTAGTCACACGTGGCTGAGCAAACATGGCATTTGTTTGGGGTCTGAGACACCGGCTGACACGCGAGACGTCCCCGTCACTGTTGAACCAGGCGGTGTGGTGGCATCCGTGCTGCAGGCGATACAAAAACCTGCTGGGGTTTGGCTTTTTTTTTTTCAGGAAACCCTGGTGTTCTGGCACCGCGCGCGGCGCTGCACGCCGTGAGCCTCAGGGCTGGCCTCTGCCACGCCAGGTTTGTCAGGCTCGTACCCAATTCTTTGAAGTCTAGAGCTGCCTAAGCACATTCGTATCTGTGCAAAAATGCTTACTGTGGTTTTTAAACTAAACCTTTTGTTTTCTGGTGAGATAGGAAGGCCTGCTCGTGGTTAACTGGAAGAACAGTTCGGTCCTGTGTGAACTTGCAGAGGAGATGGAGGAGCAGCCTGTCCTGGGAAGCAGTCCGGCCTGCTGCGAAATCGGGTGTTTGAAATGCAGATCAGCGAGGGGGTGCCGGGGGTTTAGGTGAATAACCCGGCTGTCGGCCGTTCCTCTAATTGATGTCTAACTTTCTAGTGCGAAAGCCCTCAGTCTCTTATCTGAATCTCATTGAATTTGTGCTTTCAAGTTGCGGAACAGAGCTGCACAGACGCATTGTCATTAAGCAGGCTTGCTTGTTCTTTATCTGTTTCTTTTTTCTAAGTATAGATGTGTGTAAAAGTGCTAAAACAGCGCCAGCTTGCCTTGTTTCCCGCTGGTTTCCCTTCCCAGCGCGAGGTTCCCATGCAGCTGTGCTCCTGCTGCCGTCCCCGCAGCCCTTAGGACAGCATTCCTCCCGTCCCCGGCTCCGCATCATTTGGTTAGTATTTGTTTAAATTTTGAATCCCAGAACCGTCTCCACATCACTTAAGCTACCAGACACCTTTATTAGCTGCACACACGGCCCCAGCCCTCTGCTGTTGGAAATCCGGTTTGTACGTATTCAAATAAAAAAGGGAACTGGCAACTTTTGGTTGCCTGGTGCTGGAGTTTGCTGGAATTAATCTGGAATCCCCAAATACCATTTGACTGAGTAAAGGCACTCGCAGTTTGCTTATTCGGCAGTCAGCTATTTCAGTTAAAATCTGAAAGGAAAGTTGCTTTTTTTTTTAAGTCTCAATGGCAGCTTGGAGCGGAGAAAGCTCCCGTTCAGGGTTTCTCCTTCTCAGCGCTGTGTGCACAGGAGCTCGTGTGTGAGCTGTTCTTTCCGTAGACTTCAGCTTTTCTGCCAGTCCTGCCCAGAGAGAGTCGCTCTGTTATTGTCACATGCTCCCAGCTGTACCAGGCCACAGGAAAATGTGTGTAAAAGTGCCTAGAAAGAGCCAAATTAGTCAGCAATTAGTTTGGGTGCTCCGCTTCTAACCCTGAAGAGCGTCTCTGCTTTCTACCGATTGCTTTCCTCGGCTTAACCTGTTACTGGTGACTTTTCTTCTGATTTGATGGCAGAGGACACTGCAAATGGCATCGGCTCCAGGTCAGAGCAACCTTTGGCTGGGGAAGAAGAACACCCCCAGCCGGACAAAATATCCCCTTCCTCATCCTCGTTAAGGTAACCGTGAACTCAGCACTGAGCTGCGGCAGCAGTGTTAGGATCACCTCTGGAAACGCGACGTTCCCAGGTTTTTATGGCTTCGTGTGGTCACGAGGCCGTGCCCGGTGCTGTGCCAGATGCAGTAAGCCATTGACCTGGAAAGAAGGCAGCACCAGCAGTGCTGCATGAAGAACCTCAGCTTGCCGTGGAGGCCCCCCGTTTAAAGATGACCTGATGATGAAATCTCATCGATTCTCAGCATTTTGCAAGCACATCAGCGTGTCCACGGGCTGGACAAAGCCTGATCTCACCCTGCTACATCAGCTGCATTCGGAGCCCCTTGAACCTGAATCCCCCGGGATTTGCCCTGCCTTTGCTTCCTAGGGCCTTGGCTGCAGGGGCTCTGAGCAGCTCTCGGAGCCGAAGGGATGCTTTATTTGCACAGCACCTCTTCGGAGCAGCTCTCGGGTCTGTTTCGGTGTTCCCGCATCGTCCCCAGCCTGGGGCTGGCATTGCTTTTATATAAAATACCTGCTAAGAATAACCGTAGAGCATCTGCAGCGGGGTACAGACAGCCTCAGTACCACGAGGGTAGGCAGCAGCGTCCAAGACATTTCCTTATAAAGCGCTGCTACGGCTGCGAGGCGCTGCCAGCAGGAGTGGCCCGCGCTGCCAGTAATTTCTCTCCCTTTTCCTTTCCCTGTTGCAATTCCCTGCTCCTGCCAGCGCCGCGCCTGCTGCCCGGCCGTCGATGCAGAGCGCGGGGTTGCTGGAAGTCACGCAGGGCGCTGGGGGCTCGCCGCTGCCTTCGAAGCAACTGCAGAGGAGGACAGGGTGGTTCTGCAGGGGGTCCGCAAAGGGGGCGTGCCGCCAAGCTTAATCCCGTTCCGGCCGGCCCCGGGAACAAAAGGAAATGGTTTTCTTGGAGCGTGTCCTGAACAACACTTGCTGCCCCTTCTCCTTGGTTTCAGGATGCAAAAGGCATGAGTCACGTAAACTGCCTTCGCAAGCCTTTGCCTCTGCAAGCCAGTTCTGCTCCTCTTCGCTTTGCTTCCCCTCTTCAGGGAGGTGGCTAAACAAATGAGCCGCTTGTTTTTGCAGGACGGCGGCTCAGCATCCAGCTATCTCAACTCTGGAGGATTTTTTTCCCTTCCTCGGAACTACTGTACTTGAACTGTTCAGCACAAAAAGGGGTGCTGGGATGAAAGTTCATCGTAGGCTGCTCTGGATGGTGCCGTGATGGAGCTGGGGGGGGGCTAATTTGGGGACACCAGCTTTGGGAAGCGCAGACCTGAGAACGCCCAGATCTGCCCCTTGGAGGGGGTGGCTCTGGAGCAGGGCTGGGGGCATCTGGCGTGGCTGTGGCTGGAGTAAAAGTTGCTCATCTTTTGTAGTAAAACCTTCGGTTCAGCAAAAAATAGTTATCCAGTCTGCCAGCCCATTCTGCTGGCTTTTTAGGGGAGCTGTAAGTCAGCCCTTCGGATTGTCCCGAGCGGTTTTGTGTTAGCTGGCTGCCTGCTGCTTGATAGCGACGAACACATCTTACAAAAAATTGGGTGTTTTTCAATGGCTGGAAATTATCTCCAGACTTTTTTTGCAGGGTCATGCGGGATCTTGCAACAGGTGATCCGCGGAGGAGTAATGGTTAACTGCGCGTTGTGCAAAGGCTTTCTGCCGGCGAGCTGCTGGTAGTTGTGCAAGCACGGTTACAGCTTTATCAGCATCGACAAGAATCCTGTCTCCTTTGTGACAAACGCTGGCTTCTGTCTGCGTCGAGGTGCTTTGTTAAGATTTGCAGAGGCCTCGCAGGAAAAGGAGGTCGGTTGCTTTCCCAAGGTCACTCGGCAAAGCTGTGGCAGAGCCGCTGCAGGGACCCGCGCTGCAGCCTCCAGGTCTGGGGGCTTCGCCTCCAGGCTCCTTCCTCCCAGCCCTGCAGCAGGGGGGGAGCTCGATGGGCTCAGACACCCCCTTATTTTGCGACACTGTGGAGCTGGATGTGACCGAGTGTCCTGAGCAGCCTTGGCTCGGCTGAGTTTGCTCCCCGTCTCTGCTCAGCTTAAAACAAACCAAAAGCCTCGCAAACGCCCAGAAGACTGCTCAGAGCCAAACTGCATTTGAAAAGGGACAGGACTTACAGATCTCCTCCTCTGATCTGAGCTCGGCGATGACCCTTCTCTGCACCTCTTCCACGTAGGCACACAAACCACCTTTCCTGCCCTCCCATGCCCTTGAAACTCTCTTCTAGGAACTTAATTTCTGCAGCGTGTGCAAAACTCCTCTACGTTTCTTAATCAGACAAATCATCAGCATGCAGATAGTCGGGGGGGGGGGGAAATCTGAGATTTTGGCAGTGTCTCTGTGTGACTTTTGTAGTAGAACTGAGAGAATCCCGATTTAATATAGTACAAAAAAACTAAAACTCTGCGCTGTGTCCCAGTTCTCCCTCTCCAGGTGGCCTCGTTCGGGTTTCAGTCTCCTAGGAGGCACTTGGAAGTGCCGTGATTTTTTGTAACCTGGTTTTCCCCATTTTTCTGTGAACTGCAACTGATTCTGAGTTTACAAACGTCTCTGTTCAGAGGAGATACGAGCACGAGACTCTAATTTTAAACGCTTTCACCACAAAACTTCAGAGGAAGGGTTTGCCTAGAGGGATGTTAGGGTTCAGCAGAATAAATTTGCTTTGCAAGACCTGCATCGAGCAGGTGCCTTCCGTGCCAACCACCCATCAGCCCTTTTACGTTCTTCCCCCCGAGCATATTTGCTCTTTAGGTCTCGTCTGAGCGCGCCCCAGGTTCCCTGCTGCCGGCTGCCCTGGGGCGGTTTCGCGCCGCGCTGCTGGAGGCACATCGCCCGTGGTGCCCTGCCCCGTGGCTGCCGCGTTCCTGCCCCTGTGGCCTCCTGTTCCCACGGGCCCTGAGCGCTGCCTGCGGCTGCAGGGGTCGGTGGCAGGGCTCGGGGAGGCGCGGAGCAGAAGGACGGCGCCGTGCCTGGTGCCAGCACCGCTCGTCTCGTGCTCTCGGAGCTCCTCCAAGGACATCTCGCTGCATGGTGCAGCCGGGAGCGATGGGGACGTATTGGAGAGGGGCACGGCGGAGACGCTGCAGAAGCGCAGCGAGCAGCTGGCTGCACACCAGCCACCCACGTCGCCTGGGGATGCACGCGGTGTGTTTTGGGGAGGAGGTTTTGTGTTTTGCCTTTTCCCAAGGCTCGGTTCTCGCTGGTGGGATCTGTTGTTGTCCCGGCACTCTCGGAGCTGATGAGTCTCCCTTCCTTCGGTCTCCCTTCTTGGTATGAATGCTGCTATTGGTTCTTCAGACGAGTTTACACCTCGTTGTTTTCACTAGCTCTGGGGAAATGACCTCTCCTTTCCCACAGTCAGGTGCTGGCTTTCCCAGCTGTCGGCGCACAGCGGCTTTCCAGCCCGTTGCCGTCTGAACGTCGCAGCTGGGAAATGCATTACGGGGTAAGAGCGGCTCGAGCCCTGACCTCAGGGCTCCCAGGCCCAACAAATGTGGTGCGAGGAGTCCGGTTTGGAGAGCTTGAACCTCAGAATGGTTGCTCGTGGACTGGGAGACCCGCAAGGCGGTAGGACGGCAGCTGAGCCGACAGCTCGAGGCCACGGGGACCGACCGGCCGCAGGAGGGGACGGGGATGGCTGCTGGGGGAGCAGCCGTGCCAAAAAACCACCCAGGAGAGATGAAGTGGCCGAGGTCCAGCATTTACTGCAGGATGTGGAAGAGCCGTAGTGTGCTTGCAGGCTGTTCACACGGCCGGGCTGGGTGAATCACCCTGCAGGGGGGTGCACGGCGCGGGGCTGGCCGTCCTCGGCACCCCGGCGCGCGTCCTCTGCCCTTTGCATTCCCACGATGCGAGGGGAGGGGGCGAAGACGTGGTGAACGGGGTGAGTTTCCTGCGGTTTGGTGACTCAGTCGGTACTCAGCGGTGTTACTAATGCTTCTCCTGTGTCACCAGCTGGTCTGCCACCCGCACCCCACAACCTGGCTGGACGGGCACGTGGCGGCACCCCCCTGCTGCCGCGGCGCTGCAGGGGGCACCCGAACACCCTCTTTGTTCCCAGCTCTTGCTGCAGGCCCTGCCCGCTGCCCTTCCCAAAACTCAGAAGGTGGCAGCGTGCATTGAGAAGAAAGCTGCATCTCTGCCCTGAGATTTTTCTCTTGCCACATGGAGCTGCTTCCTTTTCTGACCTCCAGGAGCAGAACTCAGGAGGTTTGCGGGTGACGTGCGCCTCACCCCTTTCTCCCTAGCGTTAGCAGGGCTTGCTGCGACGAGCCTCTTGCTCAGGGGCCGTAGCGATTCGGCTCCTTCACACTCCTGCTCCTTCTTAACATTGCCCTGCAGCGCATCGAGGTATAGATAGCATTGTTCTGGGTGTGGGTTGCCTTAAAGTACTTGACCTGGTGAATAAAATGGTCAGGGGCAGTAGCAAAGCACAAGACCCAGTTAAAAATACTCCACTAAATAATATTTTCAGCAACGCCTCTACCCGAAATTCCTACCACTGAGCACCTCTGGTTTACAGAGACTTCCCAAAAAAGCCTACTGATTTTTTGGCTGATGGATGCACGCGTCCCGAAGTTCGGTCTGGTGGAAGGATTACCCACGGCCGGACGCCCGCAGTGCCCCTGCTGCTCCTTGCTCCCGGGACTGAGGTCGGTGCCTTGCTCCGCGGCTGCCCCGCGGCTGGCACCGCAGCTCCTTCTCCGCTGGCTGCTGCTCGCGTGGCCGAGGAGCCCTGGGCATCTGCAGCCCCCAGCCTGTTCCCAGCAGCGGTTACTCTGGGAAGAGCAAGCAGCAAGGGACTAATGGCCAACAGGAATGCTATTGACGTGGTTCCAAGCAGAGCAAAAAAAAAAAAAAAGAAATTACTCAGAACTGCAACCGTCGCTGGAGCTGGGTTCAGCGCCAGGGCCGCCCGTACGGGTGGCTGACTCTGCCCGGCTTTGCATCAGCAGCAAAGTCAACAGGCGGTTCGGTTTGATGGAGTTCCAGAAAGGGCCTGAGAAACGGCTTTTTGCTGGGCTTGTCAACTGCTTTTACTTTTTATTGCTTCCCTGACGTGGAGCACCGAGCTCTGGGGGTCCAAACGAGTGCACAGCGCGGGCCTTCAGGCTCCGTCCTGTGTTTGGGCACCTGCCTGAGGGTCGGCTGGAGTCAGACACGGTAAAACACTCGCTGCTGCCCGTGGGAACGAGGTGCGAGGAAGCAACGTCGCCGCGTTCCCGTGAGCCGTCCCACGTGCACAAAGCTCGTCCCTGTCGGCACTGGGGGCTGAGCTGGGGTCCGCAGGGTGCATCCAGCCCAGCCCAGCCCCTTGGGCTGCTCGCCTTCCCGTGAGAAGCGGTCCGGGAGGGGGCTTGTCAGGGGGGGTGAGAGGTGGCCGGCGACACCTCAGCTGTTTGGTTCTTGTAATGAGTTTCCCACATTGTTAGGAAGGTCGTAAATTACGTGGGGAGCTCAATTTTGCATGGTCAAGGAGTATCTGGTATTTGAAAGAGGCTTGTGGTGTTGCCAGAATATGCAGAAGCGTTTGGGTGTTGCTCCGAGTTCGGCAGGCACGGCGCCCTTCGTCTCTGCGAAAGGAGTCGTTGGGTTTAATGCGTTATTAAAGCAACTCCATGATGAGCTCGCTGCTGGGTGCCCACTTCTGACACTTCGGTAGCTCTGCGCTCTGCATGCCATTGCCAGCGTCGGATTTAAAGGCTTTTTCTAACATTTGTTGTGTTGTTTTTTTTTTTTTGTGCATCGTCCTAAAGAGGTGATGGTGGTGGTGGGGCCCGGAAACATCCCCGCAAAACTCGAATTCTCAAAGCTGTGGTGCAGGAAGGGGAACCCCCTACAAGGAGGCGCAGGAGTAACACCGAGCTTGAGGTGGAGGAAGGTAACCAAAAGGCTTCCCTGCACAACCTCGTCCTGGACCAAGCACGCTTAGCATCTGCGCCAACCGTTCAGTATTTATGCACGGGAGAATTAGGAGGACGACGGGGCTGCTCGTGGTGGGGCTGCGCCGTCCAACCTGCCGCGTGACTCACGCGTGCCGCAGTCCTGGCTTTGCCTCTTCTGAAACGTGACGGAGATGCAGCTCCAGTGCTTTTAATTAAGAGCTGTTTGCGTTCATTGATGCAGGCTGCAAATGGCTGGAGGGCAGACACAAGCTGTCAGCCACGTAGGACGCGAGTCCCCCGGATTACATTTTGTCCCTACCAGTCAGAGGTGCAGCGCAGCCTGTGCTGGCGGTGAGTTTGTTCTGCTCAAGTTCACCGACGTGCTTGGCCTGTCCCACCTCGCTCGGGCCGTGCCTGGCCGGGGGAGGTGACCGGCGTGCTCCTGGCGCAGGCGCGAGTTGATCCCTGTGCGAGGAAGCTGTCGCTACACGAGGCGCCGGTGACCAGCAGAGGTTGCGTTGTTCCACCCAGGTTTCCGTCTGCAGCAGCTCCGTGGCAGCGTTGGGTCTGCCCGGAGCAGATAACGCACGGCGTTTCTCCCGCTGGTAACGAGAGCCCAAGTCCAGCGGGCGAGCCTGGCCGCTTGCTGAGGCACCTGAGCTGAAATAGTCAGGCGCTGTGCTTCTTCCTGGTACTCGGCGAAGATGCCGAAACTGAAGCTGTGGTTTGCAGGCATAGCATGGGTCTGTGACGTCTTACACATTTCTCTCCTGAAAGCAGTGCAAGTGGCCTACGGGTACCCTGAGGCACGGCAGAAGAGGTGACCTTGAGGTATACCCGCTCTGTGCTGTGCTTGCCCGCCCCACGAGCTGCCTAAGCATCCATAAAGTCATCCATTTCCCCCCTCGGAGAGCTCCCCGCCGTGCACGCCGATGCCTGCAGTTGGACGGGGCTGATGATGGTCAGGGTAAGAGGTTCCTGAACGCCTGCCCCGGTCCCGGCTGGCAGGAGTGCAGGAAGCAGCACCGGGACGGTCGGGTTCAGTCTCTGATCAAACATCTGGTGCTCCCTGAAGCACAGCAGCCTCCTCCGGAGCGACACTGGAATAAATCTGTACAGCAAGGTGCTTCCATCCCCTCGTCTGAGATTTAAATCAGGTACAGAGTAGGGGCTTTGTGTCTTTTATCCGTCATTCTCATTCCAGCCAAATCTTAAACATGAATCCTGTTACGTCTGGCGGGTAGGCTTTTAATACCTCCTACCAGGACATCGGTCACCGCGGGGCTTCGCTGTACAGAACCCAAGGTCGCTTGCTTGGCTGTAAGATGAGTGCTGGACACGGCACAGAGGTGCCCCTTACCCGCAGGTCCCTTCCGAACGCGCCGAGTCCTGCTCGGGCTGGGCAGCACGCCGTGCCTGCTGCACCTCGTGGCACCTGCAGCTGGGCAGCTCGGTGTGATGGATCCTTTGGCCGAGCCCCACGGGGGCTGTACGCTATTACTGTCCTTAATTTAACCATTTTTGCTGGAAATCAGGCAGTTCTGTCTAGCGGGGGCTATTTACGTGCACTTGAGTGTTTCCTCCCATCCCGTTTGCTCCGACAAACCGACTGCAAACCAGGCCCGAGGGCTCCTGCAGCGGGTGCTGTTGCACTGAAGCTCGGATCCCTTTTGGAGCCCACCAAGCCCCAGCTTGGCAGCCAAGGCCAGACCTCGGGTGCTCCACGCAGATACTCATCCCTCCGCTTGCTGCATAGCCGCCTTGCAGCTCGGGGAGGTGATACTAAAAAAAACCCAGCCTGTGCGAGATGGCTGTGAGTTACACATCTCCTTTTTCCTCCGAAAGGTGTCTGTTGGGACAGATGGCAGCACACACCGCAGGGGTGGGGGCTGGCAGCTCCCCGCTGAAGGTGCACCGCGGTGGCTGGCCTTCGGTGCGGCTCGTGCTGCCCGGCAGGAGCCGAGGAGTTAACGTGGACCGTCCCCGCAGGGCTGTTGGTGCCAAGCCCAGTGACATTTACCAGGCACTTACTGGCAAAGCTGATGGGGAGTCAGCGGCTGGGGGGGGATTTATTTTTTTAGCTGTCTTTGTTCTGCAGGCTTGCTAACATCCCCAAACGGGTGCTGTTATCAGCAGCATCTGCGGTGCTCTGACTCATGTGCTCTTTGAGCGAGGATGACAAACGGGGAGCGGAGACAAACAACTCCCCGGGTCGGGACGGCGTGCAGGGGGAAGGAGGGGCCGGTCGCCTCGGAAGGCGTTTCTAGCGACGTCCTCACGCGGGGAACTTTGGCCTTTTGCTTCCCAAGAAATCTAATCTGGGTTTCTTTGGAAGCAGAGGAGGGCTCAGCGCGGCACGAGGGCTGGAAACCTCCGTGGGTCTGCAGCTGCCCCGGGCTGGGGCAGTGCCGTGAGCCCAGCGCGCTTCGGATGCCTCGGCTTGGAGGCTCAAGACGTCTCCGCTCCGCGGCGGGTGGCGGCGGTTGTTTGCTGATGTCCCGCACGCGCCTGGCATCGCAGCACGGAGTGCTGGAGCTTGTCACAGCCAGGGCCTGGCACCTCGCTGCAGCCCGGCCAAGGTACCGCGTGTCCCCTGGCACCCCCGGCGCTGGGGACAGCCCGTACCGACGGCAGCAGGAGCTCTGTCCTTTGGCTAATAATAGCTGGGAAATGTTTATCGTGCCGTACGCTGGGTTTTAACCTCGTAGATCGGGGGGAATTTCGGTGATGCCCTGGTCCCGTGCAAGGTGTGGCTGTTTGACGGCGAAGCATCGCCTTCGGAGCGAGCGCTCGCCTTGCCCGCAGGTGGGATTTGCCGCTCTTGAGCTCGGTGGAGCTTAAACTGCAGGAAGGGGAGAGCAGGGGGCAGGCGGGGGGGTCCCACATGAACCCCTGCTCTGATGCAGAGCTCGGGGTGCCCGCAACGCCCGTGTGGCCGGGGGGGTAAAGCCCCGGCAGCGCTCCGCAACGCACGTCTCGGTGAAACCCGAATCCCGGCGTTTGCTGGGAGGGGATCGCCTGCAGTCATCCTTCTCAGGAATAGGTGGTGTGACATTCCGCTGCCTGGCTTCCCTTTGAAGTTCCTCGTCGTTTTCCGTAGAACACGGCCCTTGTCTTTTAATTTCTGCTTCAAAAAGCGCTTTTTTATTATCCTTGAAGAGACCACGAACTGAAGTGGAAGTCCTGGCTTTGAGAAATTGTGCAACTTTGATCACTGAACTTGAAAGCGAGGAAGGGGATGGGATTAGTGCTCTGACTCGTGCAGATAAATATTTGGGAGTATCTGGGACTCGAACAGAAATTACAGGGCGCGTAAACACGTGTCCTTTGATCAGCTCTCCAAGCTGGTTGGTCTGTTGAATTTATCGTCTCGTCTGAGGATTCAAGGCAGAAGGGGTTTGAGGGCTATGAGGCAGCCACAAATCTCTTCCCCTTTCTGTGGACGGTGTTTTTTGTTTTTTTTTTCCCTGCGGTGTTTTGATTGTAAACACAGCGGGACGGTTTGGGAACCTGCTGAGCTTCTCCAGAGCTCCTCTGGGCTTACCCCGGCCGTGCCTTCTGTCACCCCGGAGGTCTGAGATGCCGTGGGCCGTGCCCCCGGTGTTCCTTCCTTCGGGTCTCATCCACGAGGTTTTTGCTCGAGCTGGCAGTGGGAGGCACCTGCTGGCCCGTCCTGAGCAGCAGCGACTGGTTGGCGGGATTCGTCCCGTAGCAGCAATCATGCAAAAATTCGGTAAGACTTCAAGGAATCCGCTACGAGCGTGCCTTCCCCGCTCCTGACGCCGTTGGCTCCTTTAGAGTGCCGGTCAGTGGAGCGCTCCTCTCCTGCTTCCCGATTTCTCTTGCCTCAAACAGCCCCTGGAAAGCTCCCGGCGTTGAACAGACCCGTTTGAAAGAGGCTCCAAAGGCGGCAGCAGGCGCTGGGAAGGGAAGGTTCCGTCTTACTCTCGCCATCTGCCTAGCGGCACGCTCCAGATGATGCAATGTGCCGTATGCCGGATCAAAATAACCCCTTTTTATTTTTAACGAGCTGCGTTTAAGACACACTGGCAGAATCCTCCGCCAACCCCTAATTTTGGGGCTGACCTTACTTGATTCCTCAAGGCTACCTTTCGGTGCCGGAGCTGGCGCTAACGATTTTCAGCCTCCTACTGTGACATTTCGGAAAAGGAGACGGCTCCGCCGTGCCGCTGGGAGCGGGGCTGGCTCGCGCTGATTCACCGGGCACCGGCAGCCTTCGGCTTCCAAGGGGGTGTGCGTGCGTGCGTGCGCTCTCGCGAGGCTCGGCCGCGATGCGCGGGGCAAACGGCGCCGGAGACGGCGATGCCAAAGAGCGTCGGAGCTCCCCAGATCGAGGCGGGTGCCTCGGCGTGCCGAGCTTCCTCGCGTCCCCTGTGGGGACACTGCTGTGCTCGGGTCACCGGAGCATGGGCTGTTCTTTTTCTCATTAATTGCTGGTTGTGTTTTGCTTCCCTCCCGTGTGGGTGGCAGCGTGAGATGCGTCATGGCTCTCCGAGTGGGTTAATGAGTTTTCTCTTGCTTTCTCCTTCCTCTCCTTGCTCTCCCTATTGTCTTGCGCTTACTGCCTTTGTTCGCCCGTGCCCAGGTCGGAAACGCTGCGGCTGGGCTGGGTTTTAAGGTGCTTGAGCCAGAGGCGTGCTGCCTGTTACCCTCGTGGTCTTCAGGTGTCGCTGGCCTGCCCCAAACTGACCTCAGTTTTTTCATTTTCGGCTCGGGAGCCCACAGGCGGATCAGAAAGTCGCATGGAGGGGAGAAACCAGCAAGAAAGCTGCGAGGAGAGGGAGATCTGAAAGCTGCCAGGGCTCCAGCCGACACTTAGAGGCAGGCTGTTCTAGCGGAATGCTCGCTTTTCCAGGAATTTGCTGTTCTCCTCTTTCTGCTCTGGTTACCAAACCCCACTTTCCTTCTCGTACAGCTCCCAGGGATTTCCAGGGCTCGCTTCGTCCTTCAGCGAAACGCAGCGTCTTCATCTCGTGGGGATGACCGAGGTCAGCACGGATGCCGTCGGTGCTGGCTCCTGCAGTTCCTCGTTCTGGGAACCTTTCCTGCTGCAGCAAGCAAACCCCAACCACTTTTCCTCTGCATCAGCACAGCCGTTGCCCCGGCGCGGCAGCCGAAGTTGCGCCGCCCGCGGCGGTGCTGAGTTCCCCTGCTGGTGGCCCGGTGGCTTCCCTCGCAGCATCGCGGTGCTCCGGGGGACCGATGCACTTGGTGCTGCCTCCCCTCACCAATCCCCCCGTGCAGGATTTAGGGTTACCTCGTGTAACGCCTACCCCCGGGCTGCTCTGTGCGCAGCATCCCGAGGTGCTCGGAGGCGGGGACGGGCGAACGCGCGCGCTGGAGTTATTTGTGCTTCCAGCCCTCGCTGACTAATCCACCCGGGTTCTCACCCTCGTGCTCGGCGGTTGCTTTTGCCTTTTCCTCTCCGAGCGTTTCCTCCTGTTACACAACGAGCTGCAGCAGCGCGCTGCCTTCCCTCCGGCCCGCTTACCCGCGCTGACTTGCGGGTCAGAGTTCAGTGGCTAAACTGGGTCACGGCTCCTCCTCTTCCCCGCGCCGTTCATAAAGCATCCTCCTGCCTTCGCTGTCGCTGAGCTTACAGAGCCAACCCCGCTCTGTCAGGGAGATAATCCGTGTAAGGCGCTTTGCTGCGGAACACCAGGATTTCACCAAAAGTTGCGCCCTCGCGAACAATCCCGCTGTTGTCGGGGAAAAGCCCCGCGTAAGCAGAATTCTTACAGAATGAATAACTGGGGGATAAAATGAACTTTCTCCTCTTTCAGCTCTCCCCCCCTGTTTTTACCTTTATTCTTCATATCTGGGAACCCCGGGATGAACCTGGGGGCAGCGCGGGCTCTGCCTTCCCCATGGGACCGTGGCCGTTTGGAGCCGTTCGCCTGCGCCTTGCTGCTTCCTCCTGCACCCCGGCCCCAGCAGCCTTTACGGGGCCTTTGGCAATTCCCAGAATTCGGAATTCACAGCAGAGGGTGAGGAAGTATCTTAGGGCAGCTAGAACAAATCTCCATTACAACTATTTCATCATTTAAAAGGCGTTTTTAAAGCCCCTCCTGGACTCGTTGCGCTCCGTGGGATTTGTGCTTTTTGGTCAACCTGGGCGGTGCTGCAGGCAGCGGGGGCGATGCTTTTCTTGCTCCTTTCACACCAAAACCGTGCTGGGGAGGAGAAGCTGCGTGGGCTGGGATGTTCCCAGGGCAGGGCTCTGCTCCAGGCTGGATCCTGGCACACGAGGAGGAGGAGGAGGAGGAGGAGGAGGATGCTCGTGTGGCCGGGGGAGGAGGAGAGCACGGTGCCAGGGACTCTCCTGCTGCTTCCTCGTGGGCTTTTTTTTAGCAGCAGTAGTGGCTGTGATACCAAAGCAGCCATCAGCCGCCCCGGCAAACCTCAACACGCATTCCTCCCGAGATACTAAATCCTGCCTTTCTGCCTTTTATTTTTAGCTGAGGAGACTCCAGGTAGCTGCAGCGCTCTCTAATTAACGTTGGTGTGAAAGAGAAACTTTGGGCGGGCAGCAGCGAGGCTCGCGTGCAGCACGAGGACTTTCACTTTGTAAAGTAAGCCCTTCCCTGGGGATTCAGACTTCAGCCGCCTGCCCCCACCAGGGCCGAGCTTCAGCTTTCCTAATTCCTGCCTTTTGCCCTTGGGGAACGCAGCGTGCAGGGCTGCAGCCAGAGCCAGGGGTTCCTGTGGCTGCTCCGAGCTGAACCCGGGGCAAACCAAAGCCCTCGAGGTGGGCTTCCACTGCACAAGGTGTCAGAACGCCGACTGCCCCGAGCCGCGTCCTGTTGCATAGACCTGGAATCTGCTCGGAGAAGTGCAGAATTAAACTGGAGAAGTGTTTTTTCCAATCAAAGGGGCCACAACGCAACAAGTCTGTGTCCTTTCGGACGCAGCTTGGTTCATGTCAGCGTGAACGGGTTAAGCGGCGGTGGGGCGGTCCGGTTCTCAGCTCCCTGGAATTTGAGGAATCGACAATTAGCTCTCTTAGCAAAACAGGGCTGCTAGGAACCGCGCTTCTTGCTCAGTTAAGACCTGCCTCTCTCATACGTCTAAATTAAGTCCTGCAGACAGGCAGGAGCCAGCCGCAAAGCCAGCCTGTAACGTGTACTTAATGCTCCCGGATTAAAAGGGAGCTGCACGCGCGTCTCGCCTTGCAGCACAACCCGACGGCTCTGTGCTGCTGCGCCGTGCACGGCTTGCGCTGCTTTCCTGCTGCCAGCGAGAGCGAAGGAGCCGCAGCCTCGGGACCACCTCGTCCTAACGGGGCTCGGGGCTGGGACACGGCGGCGCAGGCAGCATCGCATCCTTCCTTCTCCTCCTGCATCCCCGGCACCGCGGTCCCCCGGTGCCAGCGGGGCGAGGGGCCGTGCCGAGCCGTGCCGAGTCCCCTCCTCGCTGTGTGCGTGCGCAGGGCGCTGCGGAGCGGTGCGGTGGGAGGCTTCCCCGACCCGCGCTGATGCAGCCCGCTGACGTACTTTCTCCTGCATCAAAGTGACGGCTGCCTGGCTGCCTCGCCGAGCCCGGCTCGTCGTCGTGTGTGTGTTTTTTTTTCTTCTGTTTAATATTGAAGTACAAAGCTGTGTCAAAACCACATGCTTTTTCGCTCTTTGAAGTGGTGCTGGCTAACTGCCTGAAAAACATTCTCCAGCGGTGGTGGAAAAAATCCCATTACGCTTTACAAATATTTTTGTTTTATTTCGTCCCTTTCTTTCAGAGGCTCCACAATAGTCCTCCGGGGGCTCGGTCTCGTGTTGCTGGCAGAGGTGACCTGGCCCCAGGGCTGCTCTGCCCTCGGCGCTGCAAACAGGACTCGCAGGGAAATGTTACAGAAGTAAACCTGGCGTTTGGGTGCCCGGTTTGAGCGTTTCTTTGTTTGCTGCATGGTGTATTTATTTTCCTCCTCCTTGGTGCCCAGCTCTTGGCACGCACGTGGGCTTTACCACGTGCTCTGGGGCTGAAGCCCGGAGGTCTTCAAGCAGCTTGAGCGTGGTGCTGCTAACGTTAAATCACGGGGTTTAGACGAGACGTAGAACAAAAGGAGTGGGGTTGTTTGGTCAAAGCTAACGTGAAGTTCCTGAGCCAGGAACACGGGGCTGAACGTGACAGGGATGGGAGAGCAAGAAGGGGAACAGAAGGGGAACGGGGTGAGCTGGGGAGCCTGTCAGGGCGTTACGCCCATGGCGCGCAGGCAGAAGCTGCAACGTGAAGAACCGCGCCGCAGCGCCTTCCTTGAGCTCTGGGTGACGAGGTTAATTAGCCAGGGGCTAGCAACCAGCTCGTTTGCCTTTGTGCATTGCGATGCCAGGCGTGCACACCCAGGGAGGCTTTTCTGTGATCTTTGTCCGGGCTTGGCCCCTGGCAGGGGGATCTCAGGGGCACGAGGGCTCCGCTGCAGCACACCAGGGCTCTTAAAACGGGAGATGCTGCTGGGACAAGTGCAATCAGCATGAAATTGCAGGAATGCAGGTCGCCAGGTACAGGCACACAGCTGGGCTGGCTTCGGAGTCATTTTAAAGGTTAAGGGACCTTTCTGCCAACCCAAAGGTCAATGAAAGCCTTCCTGCGGTACCTGCAGCGCCAGCGGTCCTCCCTGCCGGGCGCTGCTGCTTGCTTTGGGGTTAGCACCCGGGGGTGGTGCCCGGGGGCCAGGCTTTAAATGCATCCAAATTCGCCACCTGGCTCCGCGTTGCTTTTTGGAAGCGAGGTCTCAGCACGGGCTCGGGGTTTGTTAGGTGTGCGGGGTCACGGTGCTACGGGAGGGTTTTGCAGCTGAGCGCGAGGAGCCGAATCCCGCAGCCTGAGCGTGCGGCCGCGCAGCCGAGGAGTGGCGCGGGGTTTGACGAGCAGTGCCGGCGTGGGCGTTCATCCATTTGTGTAAACGGCCTAGAAAACGGGTAAAATTCCACTAAGCCCTCTGTAAAGGGAGCTTATCGGGGGATCCGAGTTTCCTGTTGCCTGTCCCCTGCTGCCCGACGCAATAAAAGGGCCGGCCGGAAAATCCCGGTGGTTCCTCCATCGGGGTCTGTCACTTGTTCCGCCCTGGTTTACCTGCCTCCGCAGAGGTTATGGTTTTCCAGTTTTTCCTCTGGCTTTTGGCTCTGTTTTGAGTATTTAGAGCTGGAGCTTATAAACAGATCCTTTTGGGATATGTGGGTGTGATACAAATGATAGGGACAACAGGGAACGTGCGACGGGCAGGCTGCTGATGGGCAGGGGTGTGTGGAATGCCTGCTGTAGGTGAAAAATAAAGTTCAGCCCTGCCTCGAGTCTCCTCGAGGCGCTGGGTCGCCTCCCAGCTCTGTGCCCAAGAGCTGGCTTTTGCCTGACTTTTCCAGGCGCTGACTTTTCCAGGTGCCGGTGTTTGCACCGATGGCGCGGAGGAAAAAGCTTTTGCCTTCGTCTCCCTTTCGGTTCGGGTTAGCAGCAGGCACATCACTGCTTTTTCTCTTCGTAGGTTAGTTCACAGTTCAGAAATGGGAAGTAAACAGTGCAGAACTGTGCTCCTGGACCAGGGGGGGAATAAAACCCGGAGGCACCACCGGCTTCCCACCCCCGGGCCTCGGGGGTGCAGGCGAGCGCATGCCGGGGATGCTCGGGGCTGGGCAGGGCCAGCAGAAGGCTGGCACCGGTGCCCAACGCTGTAAATTCAGAGGAGTTTGGAAGTTCTGCACGCACACGTGTTTTCTGATCCGTAGTAGATGATGTGCTAAATATAATCCCGGGCCCTGGGAGAGCCGTCAGCAGGCCAGAGGCTGCCCGCTACCTGGAGGCAGCTTGCTCACGTGCCTTCTGGTAGAGCCCTCTCGCACAATTTGCAAGTTCCTTTTTTAGCCTCTCTGTTTTATTTCCAGCCCGAGCCTTTCAAGGGCAGTTCCCAGCGCCGAGCCCTTAGCTCAGCCCTGAACCGCTGCCAGGCCAACGTGACTTCTCTTCCTGTAAGAGGCACAAAAGAAAACGACCTTCTGCTTCCTCTCCCCGTCTGCCCGACAGATTCCAGGGCCCGATGTAGGAGTTGCTCCTTGTTGCAAATCCTCACATGACGGTGCAGTCATCGGCATTACCAAAAAGACCCAGGCTTGCATGAAAACAGCCACACAGGCGCTGCAGTCACATGGAGATCCTGGCCTTTTCTTCCAGCCTCATTATTCGGTGGCTGACACAAGTGCAACGTAGTCATCGGGCTGCTGGGGCCGTACCTCATCTGCAGCTGGACGCCAGCCCCTGCGTTTTCGCTTGCATGCAGCTGACTCGGGGGAGGCGGCGGGAAGGGAGCCAGCAGCTCTGCTGGGCCTTTGTGAGGCTCCGCTGGGCACCGCTTGGCCCTCCGTCGCCGCATCAGCGATGAAAACAAGATGAGAAAGCTGGGAGTCACGAGACTGCTCCCGTAGCGGGGTGTTCTGTGGACGCAGGGAGAGAACAGCAGCGTTTACCTCGTGCGGCGCTGCGAAAGGTCATCGCCTTTGCAGTGAAGTTACGAGGCGCTGTCCCCGAGGTGCAAACGAGTGCCTCCGCTGGCAGTGAGCCGGCGTCCCCGAGCCGTTGGGCTCGCAGGTGGCCCAGCAGCCCGGGATGGGGTGCCTGGAGCTGCTCCTTCCTCCCGGGGCGCGTGGTTAGGACCAGGACCGCGCGCTTCACGGCCAGCTGCCAGCCGGGATCGATCGGCAGCGCCGCTGTGGGGTCACGGCTCTGAATCCTCGCTTTGGGTTTCTCAGCCTTCGTTAGCTGCTAATTAGGCTGCTAATTATGCAGGGAGGGGGATCTTGCTTTTGCATGAGCGGAAGAACGCCGGCATTTAGCCCCGTGCTGCTCGGTGCTGCACGCGCCAGGCGTGGTCAGCTCCAAGCTCGGAGCACTGAGGGTGCTGGGCTCGGACCGATGCTGAGCCGGGGGCATCGCCGGGTCCATGGGGGCTGGAGCACCGGGGGCTCAGCTCCTCCACACATGCCCCTGGGATGCGCCCAGGGTCCCAGCAGTTGCCAGATCACAGATGTCCTAAATTCTGTCCTGCATCCCTTTTCTCCTTGCCCGTGGCCGCAGGTAGCTCTCTGTCCCCATGCAGGATGTTAACGCGAGCAGGGATTGTGTTTGCTTCGAGTCAGGGTCACTGGAGGATCCTCAGGGGTGAGGGCAGTGGCGAGGGCTCTTTTCTCGCCGCTCGAGGTCTGCGCCCGCTGTCTGGACACATTGCCCGTGGCTGTCAAGTCGTCGCGTTACTTCATCTCTGTTGCAATATCGACGTTTCTTCAGCAACTCCCTGTCTGGGCGCTGTTTTTCAGGGCACGGCCGCCTTGATTCATTGATGGCACCATTGTGTCTAGAGTCTTGTAGGCTCTGTCCCTTGAAGTTGCTCCACTCCAGCACCGTTTACAGGCAGCTCCTGCAGCTTTCGGTGACCCCGCGGAGAAGCGGCGCGCGCCCGGTTCGTACTCGAGTTTCACGTGGGTCGGGCGCATCGGATTTCCTCGCTGAGTCAAGATGCAACTGCTGCGACCTGAATTCACGATCTTACAGCTCCGCGGTGCTGGTTCTGCTGCTCACGCCATCACCCCAAGAGAACTTGCAACGCCTTGCGGGCCGGTCGCAGTGGAAGCCGAGCGCCTTTGCAGAGCTCACAGCACAAAACCTTGGCTTGGCCGTCGAGCCAGCAGGCGTGACCCAGATGTGACCAGAGCAGACGCAGGGAGCAGAGAGGTGCTGCTTTCTTGCGGCTGTTCCCTGGCAATAATTGCATTGCAAAGCAAAGGAAAATATTTTCCTGAGCAGCTCACGCTGAAGATCTCATCTGGGAACCTGGAAAACCAGCTCTGCTGTGCTCTGACCGGGCTGAAGCAAGGGCCAGCCGGACGTGTTCCAAGCGCTGCCAGCTGAAATGTGCTAAAACTCTGCAAGGAAATGTTCTTGAAAGACCCCTGGGGGTGGTTATGTGTCTGCTGTGAGATCCCTAGCTGGTGGAGCCGCCAGGAATTGAGCACGAAGCGTGCAGCGTTGTTTTCATCAGTTGGCAGCTGACTCCTCTCCTCGCCCCGCACTATTAACGTGCGGACCGTTCCTATCGTCGCTTGAGAAGAGCTTTTTTCCTAGCCAGGAGGTGAAGATACCACCGGGTTTTGAAACGGGGCAGGCTGAAAACAAACCAAGAAAAAGCAAACCAAAACCGCGACGCGTTGTGCAGCGGTGGCTGTGCAACCCGCTGGCCCTTAGGGCCAACCTCTTGGTCACTGCTGAGGGTGGCGGAGGCGGCCAGCAGGAGCAAGGCACTGAGGACGCTCTGCTTCGGATAACGTGGCCTCAGAAGCGCTGTCTGGACGTCTGAAGTGTAGAGCAATGCTCTGACAGCTGCAAACACCTCGTGATTTATGCGCCTTCTTTGGAAGCTGGCTTGGATGTGCTGTAGCCGGCTCTCTATCAGCCCTCTGAAATTGCACAAAAGAGGCTAAACCGCTCTTGGCTCCCATTTTCTAGGAGGTTTTTTTTTGTCTCTGCTACACCAAGGCTCATCGGGGAGCTCGTCAGCACTTTTCTTGTTTGCTCAGCATCAGCTGGATGCTGCTTCCCAGTAGCGCGAGCCTTGTCTAGAGAACATTCGTACGAAGAGCACCGCTTATCTCCCTGCGCCTGAGCAGAAGGCAGAGCATCCTAGAGTAAATATTTTTGCCGTAAGCTCCGGGTTTGTTTTTCCCCAGCTTGATGGCTGCAGATCCGGCCCTTGTGCAGACCCGGGGGTGACGCTGAGCCCCGTGCAGGCAAACCCACGGCGGGCAGCGCGTCTCCTCTCGGTGCTGTCTCCCGCTGCGGGGGTGAATCCCCGGAGCCTTGTGCAGCGCGCGTCCTGCTCCCGGCTTTGAGCTTTGACGCTGCAGAGAGCGAGCTGAAGGGGGAGACGTCACCCCGAACTGCTCGGCCTCCGCGCAGGCAGAAGGCTGCAAGGGAGGAAAATCAGCCTGGAGTCCCGCTCCGAAGGCCAGGCGAGCGGGGGTGACGCTGGTGGCAGATGGCCCACGCGTCTCCGAGCAGGATATCTCGTCCTCCAGCACCGAGTGACCTCAGCCGAGCCTGCGGACGAGCAGTCCCCGCGGTGACACGAGGGCCGATGGCGGCGGCTCCGAACCGCGCTGCCCGCGGAAAGTCATAAAAGGTTAAATTACAGCGAGCTCCCGGGCTTATTCATACGTGTGTGGGACCAGACGTCTGCCCTGCGCCTGCCTCCTCCCCGCTGACGCCGCGCCGGAGGAGCCGGGGGGAAATGCCCCCGTCCCCGCGCGAGGCATCGCGCCGCTCGGTGCTGCGCCGGGGGGGCTGCGGGCGGTGTCACCGCAGCCGGCTGGCCAACAATGAGCCCAGGTTTGCCTCACCCGGGGCTGGCAGGAGATTTGTGGCTGCCTCGACGCGCTGCTTGAATGCGCCTGTGTGTAACGGCTGCAGCCGGTGCAGTGAACAAGCCCTGCTTCTTTTTCCATAGCATTAAAAATGTATAAAAAAAAGGTAGCTTAGGGGCACGTTGTGCTGGGAAGGCTCCTAACGGCGCCCTTGCCCCGGTTATTTACCAGTTCCCTATCTTCTCAAGCAGCTCTGAGCAAGCTGAGCCTGGCCATACAATGAGCGTATTGTAGCCTGCGGTTCTGATGTAATTCCCACCAAACGCTCATTCCACAATGAAAACTTGAAGTTGCTTGAATCCAGCCTCCTTGCCCTTTCCATCCCGGCGTGCGGAGCCGTGTGAAGTCCCACCAAAGACGCTCTGCCGGGCTCGCTCACGGCCCGCCGCGCTCCGCAAAGCTGCCGCTGTCCCCTCGTCAGCAGAGGCTAAAATAAGCACGGTGCCCCGGGGAAGGGTATTCCTCACTGCTTGCCCTGAGTTTTTGTTTCAGGCCTTTCTTGTAATCTTGCTTGGATTCCGCGCGGCTGAGGCGGGATCCTATTTTGGGGAGAAGCAAAATAAGCTGGAGATAAGGAGAAGGAAGGGGGGCGGCGGGGGCTTCGCCCCGAGGCTCCCGGCTCGCAGGGGAGCAAGCGCCCGAGGCGCTGCCGCCTCTCCCGGAGGCTGGGGAAGGAGACCTGCAGTGATAAGGGAGCTTTTATGGGCCTGGGGATTTTATCTGCACGTTGCAGCGACCTGAGCCCGTGTGTGTGTTTGTGTGGCGGGGACTTTTAATAGCCACGCGCTGCTGATTGGGAAATTCTCCGCTGCTTTCTCTACCAAAACACCGCAGCTCTGCCAGCTGACTCAGACCCGTGCCCTCGCCCGTGTTTTCTTTCCTTTTCCCTTATTACAGAGTCCGGCATCTCCCTTTCCCGTGCGGTTTTGGGCCTCCCAGGTGGGAAGCAGGAGGCTGGGGCAGGGACCAGACGAGGAGAGGAGCGCCCGTGGCGCCCGCGCTCCCCCGGCCGTGCCGGGGTTTCTCCGTCACCCCTTGAATTTGTTCGGGTTTGGGGGAAGGCGCAGGCGGCCCGGGGGTGGCAGGGTTCTCCCTCTCGGGGCGTTTGCTTATCTGTAGACGGCTCAGGAGTCATTTCACGACCTGCCACCCACTCGGCCCCCGGGGGAGTCGCAGCAGCGCGACCGCGGGCTCGGCTGGAGGCTGCTCGCTCGGCGGCCGCGTGGCTGATGCCATCAGATCACCCGATCCCGCAGCAAAGGTGCCTTTTACACACGAGGCTGAAGGGTTGGTGTGAGCCCACGGCACGGCCGGGCTGCCCTGCGTGCCCTCGTACAAGGCGGGAGCTGCGCCGTGGCGGCCGAGCTTCCCCCGGTGCTCCGAACGCGCTGAGTGCTGCTGCCCGCGGCCGTTCCCAGCTCAGATCCGTGCAGCCCTGGGAAGCTCTCAGGAAGCTTCGCGACTCTCAGCCTAAACTTCCCTTTCTTTTATCTCCTTCTATAACTTAATACAGCGGTGCCACCGTGCAGCCCAGCTTCCTGCTTAGTCTCCGTTCGCCTCCCTTCAATGCGGGGCTGCTATCAGGCGCTGCCAGGCGAGGACAAGCCCCGCGGTGGTCTAGCCAGGATATACAGATTTAGCTCTCGGTCTGCCCACTGAAATCAGAAAATCGGGGCCTCTTTGCAGCCATAATTGAAGACAGAAGCCTGTGTTTGATCAGCTTTTGGTGTGCCAGGGTCGGGGGCTTGCTGCCGGAGGGCTGCAACAAAGCCGCGGGTTTTCCTTGCGGGACAGCAGACGCAGCCCCTCCTTTCGGTGCTCTGCGCCAAGTGCCCGTCCTTCGAGCCCCGTCTTTGGGTACGGTCCCACCACGAACGGGTCAGCCTGCGGTTCCTGGCGGCGCTTGAAGAGCGTTTGCTCACAAGATGGGAAAGAGCCTCAGGTTTAAAAACCCTCCCCACACTGGTGGACGTTCCGCTGGCGTCGCGGAGCAGCAGAGCTGAAGGTGCTCGAAGCAGGGGAAGCCGGGGCCTGATTTCGAAGAGCGCGGAGGAAGCTTTGGGCCCGGCCACCTGAGGAGGAGGCAGAAATGCTGCGGGGGAGCTGGGCTGGGCACCTGGAGGCTGACGAGGTCCCGTCGTGCTTTCTGCAAGCAGAGGGGAGGCGTTGTGCAGCTTACTCATCTCGGGCAGGAGAGGAAGCTGCAGGTGACTGGAAGGGAGCAGACTCAAAGCGAGAGCGCGGCGCGGGGCGGGGATGGGAGCTTTTGGGGTGCAAAACCCCCCAGAGCCCTGCAGCAGCCCCGGCGCTGCTCACGTGCGCGTGGCAGCGTTGCAAACGGTGTTGGGGCTGGATCTGCTTTTCTGCTCCTCGCTGAGCACCCGCTCCGGCAGGTCCCATGGCCACGCACGCTGTGGCCGGTTCTTGCAGCAGCGCTGCCGTGGAAGCCACGAGCTCGTGCTGCTCTGTGTGTGCAGGGCGAGCTGGGGGTTTTCCCCTGCGTGCACTTGGTCTGCTGACTGAACTGACCAGAAATGCGGGCGGGATGAGGACGGAGCAGCCTTGGCAGCGCGAGTTCTGATTTACGCTGCGCTCAACCCGGGGCAGCCCCTGGGCACCTTGAGCACAGCCCCGCTTTGGTTTCCAGTTGAAATGATCAATCAGAGCATTTATTTTGTGTTCGGCCATCCGCACCATCCATGGAGCCTCCTGCACGGCTCCTGCCCCGCAAGCACAGAACTGAAAACCCGCAGCCCAAAAAATCCTGCCGAAACCTGCCGCTGCGCCGGGGCTTTGCGGTCAGACCCAGCGCCCTGCAAGCCGGGTGGCAGCCGCTGGGTGCCGACTGGGGGTGACAACTGGTGTAAATGCTTACCTTTGCACTCTGCTGTTAGGTTTTGTTTTGTTTTGTTTTTTTAAAAAAGGCACGGTCTAAAAATAAGCGTGGAGCGCTGCGGTGACTCACGGTGCCCGGTGCAGCACAGAGGCGCTGATTGTGTGTAATTGCCCTGCCTCAGGTCCCACCCAGCCGGCGCCGGAGCTGCTGCAGATGGGGTGGAGCGAAGGTGGGGGCCGCATCCAGACCACCCGGGGGGCTCGGGCTGAGGTGCACCCCTGGGGGATTTGCCCTCTCGGCCAGGTAGCCCTTTCCTTGAACGGGAAGGAAACGGAGCTCCGCATCTCCGGGGACAATTCTCCTTCCCAAATCCTTGGCCAGCCCATCTCCGAACTGCCCTAGTTTCAGCACACTTCAGCAATTAATGGGACACTTCAGCAATTAATGGGTCAGGCAGAGCTCAGCCAAGACGCGTGGCCTCTCTGCTACGCCCGTACCCACGCGGGTTGCAGTGGGCACGAGGGGAGGGTGGCCGGGAAGGGCAGCGAGCTCGGGGTGGCAGGTAGTCCAGCAGCAGCCCTGGCGCTCCCAAACCCACCCCAGCCGGGCAGCGTTGGGGCCGTGCAGGACAGGGGCTGCGTGCTCTGTCTCGGTGCTGCTGAGCGTGGCCTCTTCAAACTGCACCTCTCTGCCCGGTCTCCTGCTGCCAGCCCCGTGCGTGCCATCGCAGCGCTCGTGGTGCCGCGTCCCTCGGGGACGCTGGGGACTGCTCCGAGCTCAGGTGCCGTCTGCTGCAGCCGCGACAGAAAGCCGACCAGCCTGGGGAGGTGCCCCGAGCACATTTCCCTCTGTGCGTGTCCGTGCTTGGTGGTGTCGGCTTGAGTTGCCGTTTGCAGGGGCAATAACCAGCTCTTTGGGGTGCCCGGGCGTTGTTTCCAGCTGGAATCAAGCACACCTGGCTACGTCAGCGGGGGGAAAAGCAACCCCTGAGCAAGTGATGGACCTGGAACGGGGGAGCAGGCTGCTCCTTGTGCTGGTAAGGAAGGTACTGACACTTCCATCGGAAGCGGTATCGCTCTGGGAGCTCTGCACAGCCAAAGTCCCCGTGGCTGCCAGGCCGGCACCGCCGGCGGCTGCGGCAGGGACTTCGTGCCCTACCAGACGTGGCCCGGTTCCAGCCTGCTGGAGCCGTGGGCAGGGACGGCGTCCGGAGGGACAGTTTGTAACTGGAGGAGCGTACGGGCGCTCCTGTACCGTGCTTATTGCTGAACTCAAATGCTTCGGCTCCCCTGCCCCGTGCTTGCCGTGCTCTGTGCGCTCCCGGTGCTGCAGAACGTGGTGGCGGAACGCAGCCAGGCTGCGTAAACGTGGGATGGGCCTGTCCCGAGCAGAGCTTCCCCCCTGCGCCTTCAAGGCAGCGTTCCCCTGTCCTCCGGGACTGCTCCTCGCCACGCTCTCCCCGAGTATTGTCCCGCGCCATGGAAATCTGGAGGTCTTAAAGAAGGAAAAAAAAAAAAAAAAAAGGGAAAATTGCTGCACTCAGGAAAAAATTCAATAGCTCATTCAGCTGTTAAGCTACTGATGCAGGAAGTGTAAAAGAAAAATGGAGCCTGCTTTGTTCTGCCCAGACAAGGAGTAAATGCCATCGCCCTAACAGCCTTTTTCTGTTCCAAAAAAGCATGAGGTCATCTCCAGAAGCAGGAACCGCCGGGCGGGTTTGCGCTGGGCTGGGGCTCCCCTCGCCCTGGTGCAGGCAGGAGCTGCTGGGGGGGGGTTTGGGGAGCAGCCCCGGGGAGCCTTCGGGCAGCTTCCGAGCTGCCGTGGGGCGTTGTGTGCCCACCCGTGGGTGTGCTGCGGGACCGGGTCCTGCAGGGGGGCTGCATGGAAGCGTGGGCACTGCTGCCTGTCTTTTCCTGCTGAAGCTGAGCCCTTTGGGGCGATGCTCCTTGACTGGGGGGGCGCAGACCCGCTCGTTAGCTGCTTGGGTACTCGGCGTGTTGTGGATAGCTTCGGGCACCCTTCGGGGCTGCAGGGTTGGTGCCACCGCTCGGCGGCACGGCCACCCCTCACAGCGCGTGCCCGCACCTCTGCCCTGCTGCAGCAAAACGCTGCCGGAGCCTGCGGGCGTTTCTCTGAAAGCTTTGGTCACAGCGCGCTCCGGGAGCGTGTTCTCTGCCCCTGAGCATCTCTCCGGCTCCCTCCACCAGCACGGGCTTGCAGCCCGCCCCGGTAGCTCGTCCCCCCGGCTCCTGGTGGGGAAGATGCCCGCAGGATGCCCAGCCACGGGCACAGGAGCTGCTCAGAGCCGCTGGGCATCGGGAGGTGCGCTCTTCAGATGCTTCTGGGACTTCCATCGCCAGCGACCTCGTAGCTGTTTTTATCTGGGGGGGGGGAAAGACAAGAGCAGCATAACTGCAGCAGCTACTCAGATGTTGGCTTGTTTATTTAGCCTGTTAGGAGTGGCTGCTTCCAGCTATGAGAAGTATGGGAAGAATTCCGAATCGAGAGGGATCAGTGCATATTTATTTCCTAGTGTAATACTTCCTGCCATGAGGCCGGAGAGGCGGCGGGTGGGAGCGTGCAGGTGGCACCGATTGCCCAGAAGAGAAAGGGCTTTGTTCGAGCGGCACGCACAGCGCGGCGTAAATGATTACCAGTGCCGGCTGTCGGCCTCGCGGGGCGGCCCGGCACGTCTCGCAGCTCGCAGGCACGTTACGGCAAGCCTGGCTCCTTGGCACGCCGCGGTTGTGCCGCCTCCGCGGGCGGCAGTTTCGCCCTCGTCGTCCCCCCCCCCGAAGCCCCGGGGTGATATTTCGGGGCAGGGCCACACAGGGCGGGTGGCGCGAGGCCGGCGGTCCCCGCGGTGCCCTCGCCAGGACGGAGCGAGGTCCGGGCTGAGCCTTCCCACGCCGGGAGGCGGAGGAGAGGACGGGGAGGGCAAAACCCTGCGTGGAGCCCGGCCGGGGAGGCTCAGCTGGAGGCGGCCGCTGCGCCGGGAGCTGCTGCTGAGTCACGGCTCCTCCACGGGCGGCTGCTGCACGCGGCTGACTCAGGGGCTGCGATGGCTCCACGGGGCTGTTGGCACTGCAGCAGCCAAAACCGCGCTGCCTTCGCCATCTACCTGGTACACGGAGAGGCAGCTGATGCAAAAACGCCTCCCGGGCCCGCCTGCATTGACGTCAGGGGGCTGCACGGAGCTGGCGCTGGGGGGGCCGATCCTTTACTGCAATCCTTTCAATTCTTCCTTTTAATAATGAAACCCCATCTCGTGGGGCACGGTGTGATTTCCCTCGAGGCCAAGCCTGAGCTGGTGCGGGACACCGCTAGGAGCATCCCCGTGTGCTTTCGGTTCATAACACCCACACCAGTTGGAAACAGCAAATCCTGATCTTCCCAGAACTCGTCCTGACTGCACTGTTGGGACCCTGTCCTCCGCTGCTCTTCCCAAAATAGGCAGAAAGAAGCTCATGGGGTGGTTGCACCACAGCCAACTCCTACCTAGGGACTGGGTTGCTTCATTCCCGGGGCTGCTCCGTGCCGTGCTCCCGGCTGGCTCCCTGCCTGCGTGCTGCAAGACCTCGAAACCTTTCATCACTGCCTCGTGTCGGGGCAGAGCTTGAAGCACCACTGGATAGCAGCGCCGCAACGCTCACGCGTCCTCTCGATTTTCACCTTCCCCTGTGGCTCTTTGCAGCGTTGAGCTCACCGCAGCGGCGGTTTTCGTGTGGTTTTACAGCCGCCGAGGTGCGGAGCCTCGCTGCAGCTCCCTGAATGCCTCCATGGACCGGGTTCAGCCCCGCGGCGAGCCTGGCCGGAGGAGCAGGGGAGGCAGCCGGCGCATCGCAGGGACCACGATGACTTCAGCCCCGCTGGAATTGCTTACACAGCCTGAGCAACTCCTGACTTAACGCAACGGAGGGATGTCCGAAAACGGGGCTGTGCTCCCCAGGCAGCGCTGCCCTTCCCGGGAATGCTGCAGCGGAGCCGGGGCAGGCGGATGAGCCACGGGGCCACAAGGTGCCCGGCGGCACAGGGGCACGGGAGGATCCATCTCCTGCTAAGCGCTCTCCGTCGGCCTGACTCAGCCAAACCCGTGGCGTTATCGCTCCGTGGAGTCACAGCAAGCACCGGGAGGGGAGAAGCCTGCCCCGGGCAGGTGCCGCTGCTCTGCGGCCGTGCAGAAACACCGAAGCGTTCTCCCCTCTTGCAGGAAGGAAGCCGGGGTGTGTGTGTGTGTCCATCTGCCGCCGGGTGACGTGGTGGGGGCAGGAGGAGGTGCACCAGACCTGCCTGTCCCGACCGTCCCGTGCTTCCCCTGCAGGCCCAGCGCAGCTGGCACCTCCCTGTCCTTCCCCGGGTGCAGATTTATTGCAAACACGAAGCTCGGAAGGGGGACGCCCCCGCGGTGTCCCACGTGTCACCCTGGTTTGCACCACGTGCGCCTTACTCCAGCACGCTTCTGCCTGGCTTCTTTCCAAACACCTTCACCTCGCCAGTTGTTTCCGCAGCCGTCTGCCGAGTGACATCTTCAAAGTTTGCTTTGGCTATGAAAAAAAAATCCTCCCGAGGACGCCCTTCGTGTGCCACGCAGCGACCCGCTGGATCTTCTTTCGGTGCTGAGGGCTTCCAGTCCTTAATGACGCGCTTAGTTAATTATTCGCCGGGGTGCAGGAGCCAGTTGTGAAGTCCCGCAGGCGGAGCCGTCCCGCAGCACCACCGTGGCCACACCGGGTCCCCCAGCACGTGCCGTGGTCCGGGCCTCAGCACCAGGCAAATCCCCACGGCTGCGTTTGGCTCCGTCTCCGCGCAGCTCCTGCCCTTGTGCGAGCGCGTGGCTGCAGTTGGCAGCTGGAAATCGAAGGAGGGACGAGAGGAGCTGCGTGGTCACCAGCCCACGGCTCGCCGTGGAGAGCTCCTGGGTCCTGCTGGGGTTCTGCATGCCAGTGGTGGTGGCCAAGAATGGAGCAGAAGTTGCAGCTTTGGGTTTTGTTGCCATAAAACCGCCAGTTCCGTGCGGCTGGCGCTGCTCCGTGCACTTGGCGCGTGGGGCCTCGCTGGGCGCTGCGGTGCTGAGCTGCAGGGCGCTCGTCGGCACAGGAGCAAGGGAAGGCAGGCGCCTGCACCGCCTGGGTGCCGTGCCCCCCGAGCAAAGCTTCATTTCTGACCTGCACGTCTTGCTTTGCAAAGACTAAACCGACCGTAGCTCGATGCCACCGCCACGCAGCAGCGTGTCCCCGTGGCCGTGGGGCGCTGCGGGGCCGGCGCTGCCACGGGCCCACAAGTTCCCTTAAGGAGCCTGCCTTCGGCTGATTCATCGGCCCTGTTCCATAAACAGGAAGCTGGAAAAGTACAAGCAGGTGATCTCGCGCTGTTGCAAACACAAATTACAGCCGAGTGCCTGCGTTTATTTTTTTTTCTCTCCTCCAGCTGCCGGCTCACCCCTTACCCAGGTGAAGAATTGTTTTATCCATGAGCAGCGGACTTGGCCGTAACGAGGTCCGTCAAGTTCTCGGTGTGGATGTAGGGAAAGCGTGACGTGGAGGCAGCTCTTCCCCTTCCTCACGCTGCCTGCGCTGTCGGAGTGCCCCGAGATAACCGCTCAGCACGCGGCGATTGATCAGGCGAATGAACAGGGGATGGCCACGAGTAGCTGCTCGCAAGCCAGCTGCCTGACGAGCCAAACCTGCCTGCTTTTTCCAGGGAGTAATGACATGAGAACGGACAGCAGCACCGCAGCCCACGTCCAGGCTCCCAGCGGGGCTGGACTCGACTGCTGGAGCGCAGCTCCGCAGCCCGGAGGAGCTCGGGGCTGCAGCACCCGCTGCGGCGGGGGGCAGCTGTCCTCCAGGTGAAGCCTTCCCACCTGGAGGTGCTGCTTTCTCCTGGAAAAGTCTTTTTCTTGCAGCATGGCTGCTTAGGAAACAGGAGCAGGGGAGGAGGCTCCTTGCCCAGGGCCCGTCCTGCTTCCTTCCAGTTTGCGCAGCACCAAACCTCGCTGCAGCAGCGCGGCGCCCCGTGCCGCCCTGACTGGCACCTCCCAGGCCTCGAGAGGCAGAGGTTCCCAAATAGCCCTGCTGGTTCGGAGAACCGTCTAACGGCAGGGCGGGGGACGTGGCCGAGGCACCGTTTGTCCTGTCCAAACACAGCTGGGGGGTTCTGCCCCCCCTGGGGCCAGGGTGCCGGGGTTCGCCGGGGTGCTTTCCTCCTGCCCCATCCCACCTAGCAGCACGTGGGCAGGGATGCACGGACAGAGGTGAGGCTGCTGCAGCCCTCTCCTGCTCCCCAGGCGTTTTCTGCCCCGGGGCTGTCGGGGAGGGACCTCTGAGGCCACCTCTGCAGCCGCCCCGTGCATGCAGCGGCACGGGAGCAGCCCGAGAGCAGGAGCCTGGCTCGGTGCTGCAGGCCCTGCCGCTGTCCCACGCCTCTGGCCGTGGCGATGGATGAGTCAGTGTCAGCCCACTCCGGTCCTGCAGACAAACTTCCCCTGGTTTTTCTTGCCCTTTCCTGGGAAGGCTCTGTAACCGCCTGGCATCTCCCTGCCGGGGCACCCTGCCTGGTGGCGGCAGGGACCTGGCCCCACCTTTCTTACTCAAAGGCTTCCTTGCTCCGTTCTTTTCAGGAGCAATTTGCAAAATGGCAGATGGGTAGCCCAGATCCGAGTGGTACGCTATCGGGCATTCCCTCTCCAAGCCTCGCTGCGCAGAGGAAATCCTGCCAGAAGCAAGGGGCCGGGGCAGGGCTGAGCGAGGCAGCAGTGAAATGAGAAGTGAGGGTGAGCACCCAGGGCGAGCACTGTCCCCGTGCTGCTCCCTGCCCGGCTCGCTGCAGTCATCATGTGGCAGGTTGCCCCGGCTGGAAAATCTCTGGTGGTGTTTCCAGTCGCTTTCCTGAACGCGTCTGGCAGAACTTTCTGCAGAAAACGTTTTTCCCCTCTCGTCGGCAAGTTTCTTTTTTTAATCCCCCCCAAAAAAAAAAAAAGCCTGAATAAAGCACTAAGAGTGCTGTTAAGAAGAAAGGAGAACTTGCAGCAAAATCAGGAAGCGTTCGGCTGCTGCCACCGGCGTAGAGCCCGCGGGAGCCTCCTGCACGTGGCCGTCGGGGTGAGGACGGGCGCGTGGTCCCGCGGTGCGCGGCTGTCGCGGCGCGATGCCGACCCCGCTCTCCCCTCCTTGTTTTGCAGTGTTCTCGCGTGCTGGGGCCTAGAGCCGATGGCAGACAATGTCAACAACTAACAACATAGCCCAGGCCCGCAAGCTGGTGGAGCAGCTCCGCATCGAGGCCGGCATCGAGAGGATCAAGGTGAGCGCGGCAGGCGGAGCAGCGCGGTCAGCCGGGCCGGCACGGGGCGGGAGGGATCCCTGCAAGGGCTTTGGGGTTTCCCTGGGCACGGAGTCTCCAGCCCGGGTGTTGCAGCACAGCCAGCCGAGAGCCCTTCCTGCAGCACCTGTGGGAGGTCACGGCACCGGGAGCTTCTCCTGGAGCCTGTGGCATCAGAGGTGAGCGCACCGTCCGGGGGCTGCGGGTTCCTGGAGGTGAAGGCACCGAAGCTGCAGGGGCCAGAGCCAGCAAAGCCAAACTCCTGGGCTGGGGGCGTTTCTGTGTGTTACAACCTCATTTCCCCACCTTTTTGCTCGATGTCTTCGCTGCCCTTTGCATCTCAGAAGGTCTCTGCCTGCGCGGTTCCTTCTCAGCGGCTGCTGTTACTCCCCTGCCTTTCAGACGCAGAACGACGGAGGCACGCGCTCACTTCTGCTTTCAGGCACGTGTAGGGTAAAACCAGGGAAAGTTAACTCAGTGCTGCAGTTGTCCTGGAGAGTGAACGGGGGTCTCACAGCCACGCTGTCCCCCGAGGGGCAGCACTGGCTCCTTCGGCAGATCCCTCCCTGTTCTGGGAACCTCCTGGGCGATTGCGAGCTCGGGGCAGCAGGGCCCAGGCGCTGTCAGTGCCTGGCCGCAGCTCCTGCACCCCCCGCTCGGGGGTGCCCAAGGGAGGCAGGAGCAGGGGGCAAAAGCTGTCGGTGGAAGCTCCCTTGGCAGTAAGAAGTGCAGAGGAAACCCCCGTGCACGGCGATGAGAGGCACAGTAAAAACGCAACGCTGCGAAATACGTAGGTGTTCGATCCCCCTGGTAGGTTTAATTCAATACCTCCCGGCCCAAGAGGTTTCCTTTGACTTTCAGGCTCTGCTCCGTCTGCAGCAGCAGGTCCTCTGTCATCTATGTGCAGGAGGAGCTGCTGCTGCTTTGAATATCTGTTTTCTTTTAACCCAGCCTGAGGTTTTGTAGCTGTTTTTAGGGCCACCAGTTTCCAGACTCGGGCGAAGCACCCATCAGAGAGGCCCTTTTAGGGAAGACAAAATAAATTACAGGTCTTCCCCGGCCGAGACGTTGCTGAGTCTCCTCGGGATGACTGTGTCTCCGCTCAGGATCCCAAAGTGTGCACGCCAGGGAGGAGGGAGGGTGTGTGTATACTTAGCGACCTTTGGAGCTGTGACTATCTTAAATGCTTTGCTGGGAAAGAACAGCAGCGGTGGGACCGCAACGCGCTGCTATTTAGGCTGAGCGGGGAAGACGTGCTGTCTGGGCGAGCTTTCCATAAAGTCCTAATCCTCAAACCCTGCTCCGAAGGGAGCGTGCCGGGCCAGCCAGCTCCCGGAACGCGGCGTCAGACGAGCCCTCCTGCGCTGTGCGCCTTCCTCCAGCTGCTGCCTTCGATAGCTCGCAGCTGAGGCCAGCGAGACGAGTGCTTGCCTGCAGATAAATCAGCTAACGTGCTCCGGAGGTGAGGGGAAGGGGCTCCCTGCGAGCTGCTGGCGGGGCTTTGCCCGCAGCAATAGGGGTAGCACGAGTGCCCCGGCAGGTAGGCGATGGCGTGCCTTCCTCCTCTCCCCAGTGCCTCCCAGTCTGTGCACCCAGACCCCGAAAGGTCTCGGCTGGAGCCCGATGCTGCAGTCAAAATGTGATTTTCCTGCTCCCCAGCCCCAGCAGCCCTCACGCCTGCCGGCTGCTTCCAGCGACCACGTTTTGCTCGCCCTCTGGTTCATTTTCCCAGCCGAAGCTTTAAGCGCCGGGTGCAGGTTTCCAGGGCACTTGCTCTCGTAACAGGTTCATCCCTGCTCCCGGCAAGCTAATCTCTTTCTCCTTGCTCCGCTTGGAGATTAGGAGTAATTACTGTCTTATGTGAGTAATAGCTTTAATCTGGAGGCTTGACCTTGTCTCCGCAGAGCAGTTCTGCTGCTGGCTCCTGCAGGGCTTGATAAGCACGTTCAAGTGCAGGCCGGTAGCAGTTGGTGCTGGAGGTGTTCGTTACTGGTTAGCCCTTCAGTGCTGCTGCAGGAATATCTGGCGACTCCCACGAGTGCACACTGCAGGCTGCAGGGAAACCTTCCCAGTCGCCACGACCGGAGGACGAAGCCCATCCCGTGTTGCCAAAGTGCAGGTTAAGGGCTTGGCCCAAAGCTGCAGAAAACCGCGCTTCTGTCGCAAGCTTCCCCTCCTCGCTTGGCGCTCTCAGGTGCTGCTGAAAGGTTTCATAATTACGGCACCGAGCTGCCAAGTCCTGTTGGGCAGGTTGCATCGCTTCGCAGGCTGATGAGCCTTGGTTGCGTGCCACCGTGTCCTCGCCGGGGTTACAGGGGACCCCAGGGCGCAGCGCACCGCAGGGCGCAGGGGACCCCAGGGCGCAGGGGACCCCGGTGGGTGCCAGGCACAGCTGCAGGGGGACTGCAGGCAGGCAGCTGGTTCGGCGGCAGGCACGGCAGGGCCAAATCTGAGCACAGCGGGTGCCCCTCGTGCTCCCTACACGAGGTTTAGCTGCAGCAAGAGGGGTGAGCAGCCCCCGAGAGCCCCCGCCGCGAAGCTCCGCCGTGGGGCTCCGCAAGCTCCAAGCGTTCCCATCTGGCAGATGCAGCGCGGTTACGTGCATGTTTTGGGTTGGCCTCGTGCTCAACCAGCTATTAAGTTAATTAAAAAAATGGGTCTGCTGCGAGCCTCCAAAGCTGCCGGCACCTCCCTGCCTCGACTCCATCTGCGCCTCCCTCCCTCCCTCCCCGCTGCCGAAGCGTGTGGCTGCGCGGCTGCCCACCGCCGCGGCCTTTTCTGCCGGGCTGCTCTGGGCTCGCGGTTCCCAGAATACATCTTTGAACTAAAATAAGCAGAGCCTTAAGTAATAGCTTCTGATGGTTTCAAAACCTCCGCTTTTAACATCAGAGGACGGCCACTCTGAAGCAGGCGTTTTTGTTCTTTCTCTTTTATCCCAAGGCCTTTAGGGATCAGGACGATGATATCTCTCCTGCATCTCTCGCTCTCGGCTGGCAGCCTTTTTCCCAGACTCATCGCTTAATTTATGTCAGACCTTAAAAACCTTTTTCCGTGCCCATTTCCCCTTTCCATTTTCAACCACCTCAGTGAAGTTTCTGTTAGCAGAAGCCGAGCCTTACGTCTCGCCCCGGAGCCCCGGCGAGCGCGGCGCCGTCCCCTCCTCGCGGTGCGCGCCCAGGCTTCACCCGGTTTCCTCGCTAACCTCCCCCTTCCTTCCATCCTCCAGGTCTCCAAAGCATCCTCCGAGCTAATGAATTACTGCGAGCAACATGCCAGGAACGACCCGCTGCTGGTTGGAGTGCCCGCCTCGGAGAATCCCTTTAAGGACAAAAAGCCTTGTATCATCCTATAGCTTCCCCCGCTCGGGCGCGTGCGATCTCTCCGGCAGGGCACCGCCGTTCCGTACCGACTGAAACCAAGCCACAAACCTAAAACCGCGCCGAGGGGTAAACACTAACGTCGGCTTCACGTAGAACTTCAATCTCAAACAATTGCGAGTGCTTTAGAGACGGGTGCCTGCTCCTTGGGCAGGTGCCGCACTGGGAGGGGTCGAAATTAAAAAAAAAAAAAAAAAAACAAAAAAACACAAAAACGGGGTGGGGGGGGGGGGGGGGGGGCGTTTTTAATAGGGACATTCAAAATTGGTACCGGGGTGGTGGAGGAAGAGGGGTTTTTATTGCGTTTGCCAACGGGATGCAAGTGGGTATCGGGACCTCGCCGTTAGGGGCGTTGAACGAAGGTCTAGGCGGGTCTGACCTGATCAGCTCCCAATTAGCACGTCGTTTGGAGAACCGCAGCCTGCTCGCTCGTTTCTGGAGAGGGACGGAGGGAGAGGAGCCCAGGCGGGTGGCGATTTCTTAGAGAATGAGTACAAAAACAAAACAAAACAACCCACAAAGTCACAACTCGAAAAAAATCGCTGTTGCAAATGAGTAAATCGAGCGCCGGGGAGGGGGCACGGAGGCAGCATGGGGAGCCCCCGTCCCGCGCAGTGCGGGGAGCCCTGAGAGCCGGCGGCTCGCGGCGGGGAGCTCCCGGCGTGGGAACCGCCGCGGTCGGGCTCCTCTGATCTCCTCGGGGTTTGGGGTTCTCTGTGGGGTTACCGCTGTTTTTTCCCAAACAGGACTGGGGGCGGGGGGAGGGAAGGGGCTTTCTGCAGCGCGGTACCACGCGAGAAACCTTTGGGACCTTTTGGAGATGCTCGATCCAAAACACTAACGCTGGCAGATTTACCAGTATTTCCCATCGCCCTTGCTCTTACCGGGAGCGGGAAGTGGAAGCACTTCCACGCGGCCCCGCTAGCTCGGGGAGATGAGGGTCAGGCGGTCGGGCAGTAGCGCAGCTCCCATCCCTTGGCCATCTCGCCATGCCATGTGAAGGGGGAGGCGGCTCGGCACGGCTCGGCACGCGGGGAGGAGTGGGGACGCAGCGAGCAGCCCCCCTGGCACCCGGGGACGGGTCAGAGCTCAGGGAAGTCCCCACCGCGTCCCACAGCCACCTCGCTCCCCACGGTCACGGCGCCGTGGTGTATCCGAGCCCAGCCTGTTTGTGCAGGGCAGAGCCTGGGGCTCTGCGGTGAGGAGGAGGAGAAGGAGGAAGGCTGATGCTGCTCGTGGTAGGCAGAGGCCCCGTTAGGTTTCCTAACCACCACACCGGTACCCATTCCCACTTAGAGTGAGTGCAGGCCCCCGATTCTGTGGTCTAAATCGTTTCAGATGCTGTTTGGGGAAGAGAAGGACAAAAAAAAAGCAACCAAACCCACACCTGATGTGAAAGGCTGGGAGCTTCCCCGCACCCCCAGGGCTTTTTTGGCTTTGGTTTGGGACGCCACGACCGCCCGCTGGGACGGAAAGGCCACGAGTGGGGAGAGGAAGGGGCCCCTCGGTGTCTGCTCTGCTGCGGCTCGCCGGGAGGGAGGAGGACAGGCAACAGCACCGGGGGCTGCAGGCGGGCGAGGTGAAGGCAGGGGGAGCGCAGCGGGGCTGACGACCCCGGGGGGGGCCCAGGAGGCTGCGGTGGCGGAGGTGCCCCATTCACACTTCTTGGTTCCCGGCGTCGCCCTCGCTTTTTTTTAAGCGCGTGGTCACTCGCCTTTTTAAACAAAGCCGGGGTTAAAAAAAAAAAAAAAAAGGGACAAAACGCGTTTTTAACACTAACCCCAACCGCAGCGCCTCCCGCCTTCGTCTTGCAGCCGCTTCCCTGGGGCTTTGTGCTGAATTGAGAACCCCAATCCTCCCGTCTTCCCCGCGTCGCGGGCTCCCCGTCCCACCGTGAGCGGTGCCGGAGCTGCCCCCGGGGGAATTTCATTCCTTTCCCTCCGGCTGAGCGCGTCCCGGCCCTGCCCGGCGCCGTGCCCGTGCTGCGTCCCACCCGCAGCGCCGCGCCGGGCACCGGCCACCAGCAGCGAGGTGACCCCGAGGGCGGCTCCCCGGCACGGCCACGGGCAAAGCCTTTTTTAATTTCAATCTCTCATCCAGCATCACTTCAAGCTCCCGAGTGCCGCATCTGTAGCGGGAAGCGAGCACTGGCCTGAGGGTTTTGCCGCAGCAGGGCTTTCTCTTCTCGAGGAGGGAATTTCCTCTGTCCTTAATCTAGTACAGTTCCAGCCTTATTTTTCTACTCCAGATCGCTGATTCTTCCTCTATGTTAGAGACCAGAGCATGGTGCTATAGCCGGTGGGCCAGGCCAGCGCCCGAGCTGCGAGACGGCCCCGCGTCCTGTCCTGCCTCCGTGCGGCACCGCGCGAGCGGCCGAGGGGAGCGCAGGCGTCGGGCACGGCTGCTCCGCCACGGACCCGTGCCCGGCCTGGCCCCGGGGTGCTCCCCGCACCCCGACACCCGGCGGGAGCGAGCCCTGCACCGGAGCCCCTCCGCACCCACCCCGAGCCACCCGGACCGGCTGCGGGTGCTCTGCCGGCGGGTCCGGGCAGCGGGTCGGGGTTGGGGAGCATCCCCCCGGTGTCGCAGCCCCGCTGGGCACGCGTGGCCCCGTGCGGAGCCGCGGTCCTGGCCGAATCCTGCCGCTGCTGTGCCGGGGGGGCAGGCGGGGGGCTCGGGTCTGGTGCACGGCTGGGGACGGGAAATGGCCTCGGAGCTGGGGGGGCCGCCTGCACCCAGCCCACAGCCACCTCCTGGCCCTCCGGGGGGACAGCGGGGACGGGGGTGCCCGGCCGGCTCCCCGCGGTGCCGTGCGCGGAGGGATGGAGGCTGCGGGGGCCCGGCCTCGCTGGCGGCTGCAGTCGGAGGCTCGCGAGGGGGGAAAATCCTCAACTTTTTTTTTTTCCTTTTTTTTTTTTTCCTTTTTTTTTTTTTTTAATGTTTTTTCCTCGTCTGAGTAAATCGGTGATCATACTGTAGATGTTTTTGTATAGCATAAATATAAGTGCAAATTACGGTAGTTGCTTGTACTTTGTTAGTGCATTTGCCAAAAAAAAGAAAAAAAGTTAAAAAGAAAAAAAAAAAAAGACACTTTTCAGGACTTTTTAAGTGCTCCAGAATGCTAAGGGGGGGCGAGGAGGTGGTTGGTGCCTCTTTTGTGCTGCTGCTCAGGCGTCGGGCAGCCAGTGCCAGCTCCACAAAGGCCTTTTTTTGGATGTAAACACATGCCCAAATCTGCCCGAAGTTTCTTTTTAGCTTGTGGTGAAGCTGCTGCCAAAAATAGAAAGGAGAGGGACCGGAGAATAAAAGGGAGAGAGGAAACGGAGCTTCTATTTAAGTTTTTTAAACCGGTCCCGTTTTCCTTGCCCTCCCCTCCCTGTCTTGGGGACCTTCCCGGGGGCGCAGCCCCGAGCCCCGCACGGTGCCCGTGTGGCCCCGCGGCTGCCAGGCGGCTCGGTGGAGGTAACGGTGCTGCCGGTGCCGGTGCTGCCAGCACGGTTTGGAGCCGAGCAGCCCGGCCACAGATCGCAGAGCTCGGGGCTGGCCCCACGGCGCTGCCGTCCCCCGAAATTGGCACCTTTGGTGCCCCCAGCAGAGCCCTCTTCCTCCGAGTACTTAAAAAGTCTCCTTTATTTAACAAAAAGTGAGAATAACGCATTTACTTCATCGAGAAGAAGCCACGCGTCTGATACTTCGCGCTCTTTAATTTTTCTCTCTGGTCTATTATTCTTATTATTATTTGCCAAATTCTGATATTGTTGCCAAACGCAAATCAAGGTTTGTAAAGACTGTACTTAGGAAGTAATCGGTGTATGTAACGTAGGCTCCTCATAACGTCTGCATTTTTGGATCTCTGATTTTTATTTCTGGTGTGCCATAGACCAATTTCTTGCACAGTGTTTAATATTTCGTGGAATTGTTGTTAAGAAGTGAATTGATAACACAATAAAAAGGCTCACTTTTCATTTTGCCAGACCTCCTGCCCAGCCTGTCGTGCGGCGGCGCCGGGGGCGCGTGGTGTGGGTGCCACCGAGCAGCCCGGTCCCGGGGCTCGGCGGTGTTCCGGGAAGAGCCGAGCTCACGGGGATGTCGTTGGTGTTGGGTAATGACTGACCCTTCCTTCCTGCCGCTTTCTCTGGAGCTGCCTTCCACGAAGAGCTTTGCACCCCTTTGGGCGCTTCCTCCGCGTCCCCCCTGCGTGAGGTCGCCGGGCACTGCTTGGCCATCCTGACCCCGCACCGGGCAGGATGGGACCATCGCTGGCGGGGCCGTGCGGGGCCTCCCCGCTCTCCCTCTGCAACCACCCGGCCTCCAGGAGCAGATCCCCGAATCGCGCCTCGCCCCCAGCCGATCCCGTGGGGACAGGCGAGGGGGTCCCTTCCCAGTTGGGCGTTCGGTTTTGGGGAGCAAAGACCCTGATTCCTCCTCCCCCCGTTCTGCAGCCCGGGGGATGCCAGCGGCCACTCAGGGCCACGCTGGCACGGGGCTGGGGCTCGGCAGGGCTCAGCACCGCCCGCGTCCCGCTGAGCGAAACCGAGAGCAGCGGCTCTTCCCTTTTCAGTGAAAAGGAAGCGACCTCCGCCTGCTTCCCGGCACCTCCCGCCTGCCGCCGCTCTCCGAGCACCCGGCCTGGGGTCCGGGGCCGGCGCTGCCTTTCCTGGAAGGCAACGAACGGCCTCCCGGGCGCTTTGGGGAAAGGCTTGGAGCAGCTCCTGCCCGCCCGGGCCAGGCAGGAATGCGTGCAGCGTGCGGGCAGACTGGAGCCACGCTTCCTCCGCGTGCCTGGAATAGTTGGGATGCTTCAGCGTCTGACCCCAGCGCCGGGCGGAGGGCGGCAGGGGCCAGGCAGCACCGCGAGCGCAGCTCGGGCTCAGCTGCGGCACACCGGGGGTTTCGGGGCTCTTGGCACCGCTTGCAGGGGGGTGCGGTGAGGGTGAAGGCGCCCCAAAGGGCCTGGAGAGCCTCAAGGGTGTGGAGGGGACGTGATTTTGCTGCATGTCCTCACCCCACAGCAGCCTGGGGAGACCTGGCCTCGCCAGAGCCACCGGTGACAAAGTCCCAGCGGTGACAGCTCCTCTTGTCCCCTCCCGGAGCGGGGTCCCCGTGTCTGCACCCCGTGGCTGTGGAGCTGCAGCCTTCACCCCGCTCCCCCTCCATATGCTCAAACTCCCCCAAATTCCCTTAAAAAGCAGAGGCGAAGCGCCGGAAACCTCAAAGCAAACCCGGGCTGCACCTGGCAGCGCATGAAAGGCCCCCGGACCCTCCTGCTGCGGGTGCAGGATCCGGCACCGGCCGGGAGCCGCTGGTGGCACCGAGCTGGGAGCAGGGCTAAAAATAGCGCGCCGGGGCTATATTTAGCTCCCCTGCAGCTATAATTATCTGCCCTCGGCGGCGGGGCCAAGGAAGCTGCTGGCACCACGGGGGCAGAGCCCTCTCCTGCCGCAGGGACAAGGGGGTGGCTTGGGGACAGCCGGCTGCCACTGTTCCATGGGGAGCCCCCGCGTGTCCCCGCTGGGGGGGGATCCCACGCCGTCCCCATCCCCAGCGTGACGCAGGGGGGGCTCCGTGCCGGCGGGGAGCCCGCGACGCAGCGGAACAGCGGCCGTGACGCCACGGGGAGGCTTCCTGCGCCAGCATCCGGCCCCCGCGCTGGGGGCTGCCGGCACTGCCCTGGCTCCGGGCCTCAGTTTCCCCATCTGCAGCCCTGGTTTGCGGCCAGGGAGGGGGCGAGGTGCTGGGGGAAGATGTCCCCGCGGCCACATCTTGGAGACGCCACCGCAGGGATGTCCCTGGAGGTCCCCAGTGCGTCACCCTGCGGCGTTCACAGCACCGAGCGGGGCCGGGGGGCCCGGGGTGTGCAGGGGCGGCCGGGGACAGGGCCTGGGGACGGAGCCAGCCCAGTGCCTGCAGCCAGCGGCCGCCCAGCCCAGACTCATAAATCAGCCCAGCCCAGCCCAGGCCTCCGCGCGCGCCGGGCTCAGACGGAGCAGGGTCAGGCCCAGCCCTGTCTGGCCGCAGCCGCCCTTACCCAGAGCCAGGAAGGGGCCCGGCCCCCCGCCCATTTTGCACATGCTGTGCCCCTCTCCCCAGCACCGAAACACCCCCGTGGCCATGGCCCTGTGCATGCACAACGCATTGCAAAGACCCTTACAACCCCCCCCCCCCAATTTCACCCCACCGTGCATGGGTGTGCACAGCCCCCCGAGCCCCCCCACACCCCTGGTGAGTGTGCCCCCAGCACATGCGCACGCACACGCATGCACAAATGCTTCCCCTCCTCTTCCAGGAACCTCTCGCCGGCGTTCCCAGGCCGAGGGACGGATCCAGCCCCATCTTTGGCACCATCCCCAGCCCCGCCGGGGGGCCCGGGGTCGGCCCTTTCCCGTGGAAACTCCCCGGGGCGCGCGCTGCGATGGAAAGAGCCGCAGCCCCTGGGCTCGTCGCCGCTGGAAAAGTACCGGCCACGCGCTGTCCCCAACCTGGGACATGGGGACAGGACACCGCTCCCCGCCACCATGAAGCAGGGGACGCAGCAGCCACGGTGCCACCAGGGATGGGGACAGGAGAGGCGTCGTGCCGCCCCGCACCGTGCACGCTGCAGCCCTGGGCAGACGGCTGCAGGCGCAGCCCCGAGGTGCAGCAGCGTGCACCCCGTGCACCCCCATGTGCGTGGCACCCATCCTGCACACCCGGACCCAGCAGCCCCCCCACACACACCCCCACCCCCTGCAGCAATCGGGGGGGGGCAGCACCCCGCTCCCCAGTGCTCAGGGACGCAGCCAGCACCCTGCTGGATGCGGCCCCGGTGCTGCGCAGTTCCGGGGGATCACCGGGGCTGTAATTAGCGCCTGGTGCGAGCGCTGCTGGCGTCGCGCTGGCCCTGGCCGGCTCCCAGCGCCGCCGGCACTGGGTGCTGGGCTGGTGGGGAAGGTGTGTGGGCCTGACCCCGCCACCGTGGGGACACTGGGGGACACGGTGCTGGGGACACGGCTCGCGCCATCTGAACTGAAGCAGCCCAGGATCCCCATTCCCAGAGCTGAGGGGTGGGGGGGGTCCCAGGACCCCCAAACCCCTCCATGCCCCCCAAGGCAGCTCGGTGTCCCCCACCCTGGTGGCCTGGAGCAATGGGGACGGGACCATGGTCCAACCATGCATGGCCCCACAGCCCCCCCCAGGCACCCCCTCACCCTCCCCCCCCCAAACCCAT
>NC_048920.1:1005378-1007506 GCF_011077185.1 Oxyura jamaicensis
GCGCCGTGCCTCAGTTTCCCTCTGCGGTCAAGGTGCCAAGGGGAGGGCTCGGGGCACGTCCCCAAGACACCGGGCACCCCGAGCAGGACAGGGCTCAGGGAGGAGCGGTGGCCACCGTGTCCCCAGCAGGGTGACCGCCGTGTCCCCCCCCCCGCCCCGTGGCGTTGCCCTCCCGGCTGTGTCCCTGCAGCGGTGCCAGCGCTGGCGCAGCGCCCAGGCAGGTCCCCGCAGGGACAGGGCGTCCCCGGCTGTGTTGCAGGGTCAGGGCAGACCCCGTGGGGACATTGGGGGCCGGGGGGGGGGGGGGGGGGGCAGGCAGCAGTGCCGAGCAGCACAGTGCGTGTGCGTGCACGTGGGCATGAGTGTGCACGAGCGTGCGTGCGCAGCCGCGTGGGGAGCCCCGGGAAGCAGGGCGGGCAGGGGGGAGCTCAGGTCGCTGCCTCGTTTTCCCCCACTGCGATGGTTCTGCCCCTCCCCACCCCCAGGCACCCACCTGGGAGGGGGAACTGAGAGAAGGACCCAGGACCCCCCCCCCTCCATTTGGGGGGGAACCCCAAGTGGCTCCGCTTGGCAGCAAAGCGCCCCAGGTAACACCGATGCCTCCGCAGGTTTATAAGGGGGGGCACCACCTCCCTCCCGCCCCCCCACCCAGGGCTGCAGGAGAAGCAAGACCTGAGCTGCTCCTCCCCCCTCTGGGGGCTGGGGGCTGCAAGGCAGGGCGCTGAGCCAAGGGGGAGCCCTGGGGGTGGGGGGAGTCCCTGGGAATCCTCCCCCCCCCAGTGGGTGCTGTGAGAAAATCCCCTGGGGTGTGCGTGGGGGGATTTCCTGACCCCAGGGGGGCTCCCACACTCCCACGCACTATAGGGGATGGGGACACCCGTCTGTGCCCACGCTATGGGGGAATATCCAAGCCCCCCCCCCCCCCCCTGCCCCCCCCTGGGGGCTGCAGGGCCCTGCACCAGGGCAGAGGAACCCAGAGCTGCTGCTCCCTCCCCACCCCAAAACCTGCAGAGCCCGGGCGGGCCCCCCCCCCCCCCCCCCGCGCGGGGCCCGGGAGGGGGGGGGGGAGGAAGACGAAGGCAGACACCGACGTGGGTTTTATTGCAAATAAATTTATTTTAAATCAGTACAAGAATAGACTCTGTAATAGATCTGGATCAGGGTCTCCAAGTGACTTGAAGTGCAAAAACTGACCGTGGTGCTGCACGCCTGTCCCAGCGCCAGCGGCACCCCCCTGGAAAAAAAGTTCGTCTGCGGATCCCGTCCCTCCGCAGTCCTCCGTCGAGTCACGGACGCCAAAAATGAAAACAAAAAAAGCCTTCGTCTCCTCCCGGGGCTCCTCGGCACGGCCCCGCGGCCAAGCATGACTCCTCGGCACGGCTCCGGCGCGCGTCCCGCCGGGCCGCCGGCACCGCTCGCCCTTCCCACGCCCACCGGTGCGGCCGGGCTGCTCCCTTCTCCTCTCCGGTTTTAAAAAATAAAATGAAGAATCGGTGGGTGTTTGGGTTGGTTTGGTTTAACTGCTTGTTTCTCCTCCGTCCCCCTGCGGTTTTAGGGTTGCTTTTCTTTCCCCTCCTCCTCCTCTTCCAGGCACCGCGCCGGGCGGCGCGAGGCCGGCTCAGCGCTCCTGCAGGCAGACGTAGGGCACCCACTGGTTCCTGTCGCGGCTCTCGGCGCAGTAACTCGCCACCTCCGCCAGCCCCTGGCTCTTCCAGGCGTCCGTGTGCGGGTTCTGGGGAGGGCGAAAGCACGAGGTGAGCGTCGCCGGCACGCGGCCCCGCAGCCCCCGAGTGACTCAGGGCCACCCGGCGCGGCCGCGCATCAGCACCACGCACCGGCGCCGTGCATCACCGCCGTGCCGTGGGCGCCCCACTCACCGTGACCAGGAGGCAGTGCAGGTCGCGGGGCTCAGCGCCCGGCTCGGGGTCGCCCAGGATGGCGGCGAGGCGCTGCATGCCCGACACGCGCAGGATGTGGATGTCGTTGTCGCAGCAGAAGGCTTGGATCAGGGTGAAGTGGATCTGCAGGGCGATGTCGCCTTCGTCCTCCTCGTCCGTGGCCAGCACGCACAGCACCACGCTGTCGGGGTCCCTGCGGGGGGGACGGGGCGTTAACGGGGGGGGGGGGG
>NC_048920.1:1082506-1096234 GCF_011077185.1 Oxyura jamaicensis
GGGGGGGGTGCAGGCCGGTGACCCCCCCGCTGGCCGTGCTGCAGGGCACTGAAGACCTTGCTGCAGCAGGGGGCTGACCCCAAACCGCTCCTGCCGGGGGGGGGGGGTCACCCCCAACCACTTGGCTACTGGTGGGAGGAGCTGGGGGGGTGGCAGATGTGACTGGGGGGGAGGCACTGGAGGCACCAAGGGGACAGCAGTGACCCCAGTCCTGTGCCAGGTCCCCTGAGGAGCTCCCACCGCTGCGCGTCGCCGTGTCCCGGGGGTGCTGCCGGTGCCTCGAGGTCCTGCTGAAGACAGGGGGGTACCCGGAGCCCCGCGACCAGGTTAGCGGGGGGGGCGGCTTTGGGGACAGCACCAAGGTGCTGCTGGGGTCCCCATCCTTGGTGGGGGTGTCACAGCAGCGTCCCCTCCCCGCAGGATGGGAAGCGAGCCATCGACCTGGCGCTGCAGCGGGGCTGCCGGCTGCGCCTGTTGCTCTTGCGCGACTCGCTGCACGTCCAGGGCTGGCCCCCTGCGGGGGATAAGCCCCCCTCGGGGTGCTGCTGCGGCTGGTTTCGGGGCATTGCTGCTGCCGCTCCTCTGGGGGGGCTGGGGGCTGAGCCCCATCCTGACCCCGCAGCCCCGTGGGGGCCCAGACGCTCGCTGTCCTTCCTGACTGAGGAATGCTCGGAAGATGACCACTACGACGCGGGGCCCCTGAGCAGCACCCGCCTGTCCCAGCTGGGTGAGATGGAGCCAGGGAACAGCCATGGGTCGGGGGAGCCCCCAGCATGGCCGGGCTGTCCCCTGCCCTCCTCTGTCCCCTCCCTCCCCCATTGGCCCCCCAGGGGCTCGGCTTTCCCCCCGCAGCCCCTCGCCTCCAGCACTCTGCTGTGTGCTGGGGACGAGCAGGGACCCCTGAGAGGGACGGGGACAGGGGGTGGCCCCAAGCCCAGAACTGGGGCTGGGAGCACCCCCCGGCCCCAGCATTGCAGAAGGTCTGGGGGGCTGCTGGAGGCAGGGGCCGGGGGCCATGACTGCAGCAGCCTTGGGGACAAGGACAGCAGCACGGCCAGCGAGTGCTTCGTCACCGCGGTGGAGGCGCTGGAGCCCAGCGAGTCTGGGGGGTGCCAGGGTGAAGCAGGACCCCAGGAGCTGCCTCCCCAGAGCCCCCCAGCCGTGGGGGAGCTCCCTGCGCTGCTCCAGGGCTGCACCCTCGGGGGCTCCCCCCCTGGCACCCCAAGGACCCCTCGCAGCCCAGCCGGCCTCGCTGCAGGGGGTGCCACCTTGCAGCCCCCCCAGTTCTGCCACATCACCCCCCGCACCAAGAGCCGCCTCCAGGCATCAGCGGAGCGCCTCGGTGCCTCCTCTTCCTCTTCCTCCCTCTTTGACGCCACCCTGGAGATGCCCCGGAGACCCCGCAGGGTCAGAGCACCCAGGGGTGTCCCTGGGGACACTGCCACCACCCTGGGGCACTGCATCACCCCTGGGGGTGCGGATATGTCCTGCAGGGATGGAGAAGGCACGGCTTCCCTGGATGACACCCAGATCCTCCCCAGGACCCCCAGCCAGCACAGGTCCCCCCTGGGGGACAGCAGCTCCAGCCCCACGGTGCTGCTGGGTCCTGGGGACCACAGACCCCCCCAGGACTCCCCGTCAGCTCCTCAGGGCTCCCCCAGCTCCAGCTCCACGGTGCTGCTGGGTCCTGGGGACCACAGACCCCCCCTGGTGTCCCCGTCAGCTCCTCAGGGCTCCCCCCACGCCACCAACCCCAGGGTGCTGGAGCCGGGGAGCCCACTCGTGCTGCCCTCACCCACCGTCTGCGTCACCCATCGCACCGAGGGATTGGAGCGAGAGGGACGGGCGCCCAGCGAGCGGCACAGCCCCGGCGCAGAAGCCACCAGCCCCGGGGACACCGCGGTCCCCAAGGGGCGAGCACGCACCCCGCGGGTGCTCTCGGACGAGGCGCTCCGCCGGCGGCTGCGGGTGCTGGGGGAGGACCCCGGACCCATCACGGAGCTCACCCGGCGCGTGTACCTGCGGCGCCTGGAGAAGCTGAGCCACAGCCCGGAGGGTGAGTCCTGGGGAGCCCCCACCTCTCTACTCCCTATAGTACTGGGGGGGAGGGGGGTCTCGGGGTGTTCCCCAACCCCACCGTGACCACCCCAGGGCACAGCCCCGAGCTGTCGGCCGCGCTGCAGACCGGCCACGTCCCCGACTGCGCCCAGGACGAGCGGGTGCTGGCGCAGCAATTCGACCGCCCCGACCGGAGCCGGCACTGGCGCGAAGGGCTGCTCAAGGCCAGCTTCAACTACCTCCTCCTCGACCCCAGGTAGGGCCGGGCTGCGTGCCCCCCTGGGGGGTTCTGGGGCTGGTGCCACCTCCCGGAGACCTTGCAAGCCCCAAGGGTTGGGGGGTTGCACCCCCAGGGTCACCCAGGACCTGCCGCTGCGCTGCCACCACCTGAGCCCAGCTGAGTGCTTCAGGACCTTCGTCAAAGCCGTCTTCTACGTGGGCAAGGGGACGCGCGCCCGGCCCTACAGCCACCTCTCCGAGGCTCTGAGCCTGTACCGGGCGGGGACGAGGAAGGTGGGATGCGTCGGGGATTGCGCTGGGGGGGCTCGAGGCCACGGTGGCGGGCACGGGGCCGTGGCGCCGGTGCCGGCGTGATGACGGTGCCGCCGTCCCGCAGGGCTGCCCCAAGGTGCGGCGCATCCTGGAGATCTGGGCGAGCGGGCAGGGCGTCATCTCCGTGCACTGCTTCCAGAGCAGCGTGCCGGCCGAGGCGTACACGCGGGAGAGCTGCGTGGTGGAGGCCCTGGGTGAGTGGGGCCGCGGCCGGGGGGGTACGGGTCCCGGAATCAGCTCTGCCACCTCTCCAACACCCTGCGTACAGAGCAGGGGGCTGCAGCCTGTCCTGGGGCACGCAGGGAGTTTGGGGTCCCTGGTCACCAGCACGGGGTTCGGGCACAAGCCCCCCAAGCCTCCATCTCCAGCAGGGAGAAGATGCCTGGGAGCGGATGATAACGAGGACCCTACGGGGCTGCGGGTGCTAACGGGGAGCGTGGGGCTGGGTATGAGGGTGCTGAGCCCATCCGGAGGGGCTGAGGGTGCTCCCCCCATCCCTGCAGGGCTGCGGACCATCACCAACCAGCGGAAGGGGAACTGCTACGGCGCGGCGGCGAGCTGGCCGCCCGAGCGGCGCCGGCGCCTGGGTGTGCACATGCTGCACAGGGCCATGCGCATCTTCCTGGCCGAGGGCGAGCGGCAGCTCCGGCCGGCGGACATCCAGGCTGGGCGCTGAGCACCCCGGAGGGACACAAGGGGGGGCTGGGGACACCCCTTGCCCGCACCCCCCTGCGCCTCCCGAGGAGGCGAGGGCAGCGTGGCGGCGTGTTTTTATGTCGCGAGCGATGGCGAGAGTTTTTCCTATTTATTTTACCGATCCCGTAAATGGTGACGAATAAATCACGGCAGGGCTGGACGCGAGGGCGAGTCAGAGCTCCTCGTGGCTTCGGGCTTCGCTTCCCCTCGCTGCCGCGCTCCCAGACCCTGCCCCGGCGCGTCTCCGTGACCGAGTCGGACACGGCTGAGAATATAACACGGCTTTACTGGATGAAATGGCACGAACACGGCGCGTGGCTCAGCGGCGGGGGAGCGGGGAGCGGTTTGCCTTTGCCTTAGCGCAAGCGGTGGCGGTACGAGCGGCACAGACTCCGTGGCGACAGAGGGTGAGGGGCCGTGGCGCTGACGGGCACCTCCGGCCCGTTTTGAGGGGGGTGGGGGTGCGGTGTGTGTGTGGGGGGGGGGGGGCAGAGCCGTGATTCGGGGTAGGCGTGCGGAAACGCGTCCGCACCCAGGTTTAGGGCGTTAAAATTCTCATTATGAGACAGGAGGCTGCAGTGGTGGGCATGGGCGGGCGGAGGGGACAGAGCGTGGCTCGTGCGGTGGCACTCGTCACACGCGGTCCCTGCCGCGCCAGCTCCCGAGGGCCCTTCCTCTTCCCCATCGCTCGGTTTTGGGGTGCCAGCTCTGATTAGGGCAGCCCCGCACGGCTGGGAGCCCCTGGAGCCGACCTGGGGTGCCGGGGACGAGGGGGGGCTCTTGCACCCACCCAGAGGGCGAGGTTCCCATGGGACAAACAGGCCTGGCTGTTTCTTTGGTTTAGATGGGGGGGGGAGGGAAGAGGAGAAAACGAGGGGAGCGGCTCTGCTCTTTGGGGTAACGGGGAGGCTGCGGCCATCCCCAGCACGTGGGCTTGGGGCTGGGGAGCAGCCGCGCCGAGCACATCCCCGGCTCGCTCGGGGGTCCCGCGGAGCCCCCCAGCCTGGCCGGGAGCACAGGGACCCCGCAGTGGTGCCCGGGTCCCCGCTCGGCACATCCCATATACCTTCTCGGTCCTGCCTGGATATGGGACACGAGTCGTGGAGGGGGAGGAACGGCCCCGGGATCCGTGGGTTGCGCACAGAGCCGGTGCTGGTAACGAGCGCTCGGCCCTCGGTCGCATCGTCCGCCCCGCGTTGCTCGGGGGGTTGCTGCGGGTGCCGGGGAGGGCGGGCGGCGTGGCGCGGTGGTGGCGGCTCCGAGCACCTCAAGGAGCCCCGGCAGCAGCAGGAGGGGAGCTCTGCGGAAGCCAGCGCTGCGGTAACCTAAAGCGGCGGTGGTTGGGGACACGACTGCACGAACGGTGGCACTGGGGGAGAGCTCAGCCTCGTCGCCCTCCCCCCACCCCCCCTGGGGTTAGAGAGGCAAATCCCACTTTTGGCTTCCCCTTAAAGCAATCCCAAATCAGCTCCTCCAGCCCTGGCGAGGAAGAGGCCGGGGGGGCACCGCGCTTTCCCTGCAGGAACCCGTCTGCCTTCGTCCCGTGCTGCAGGTGGGAGCAGGCCCCCCGCAGCATCCTCTCTCTGCCCCCCCCGGGGGGTCGCTGCGTGAAGAAAAGAATACTACAACGAAACAGGATGAAGACGCTCCAGCGGCTGCCATGCCATCCCCGAGGGGACGGCGACCGGGTCTGCCGTGGTCCCGCTGCTGCCGGCCCCGCGCACCCGTGCCCGGGGGAGCCTCCACGCTCCGCCACCAGCCTGCGACCCGGCTGCGGCCGGGAAAGAAAATCAGCTCCGCTCCCGGCGGGGGCAGGCTGCGCCGTGCCCCTCCGCGCTCGTAAAGCCCTCTGCGCTCCGAAACGTCTCTCCCATGGGAGCAGCCCGGTCACCGCGTCCCCGCCACCTTATTTCTTCTCTCCTTGCCCGTCCCCGGCTGGCGTCTCGGGCTCCCACAGGACGAACTCGTGGAGCAGGGTGTTGACCGTCTCAGGACACTCCATCATCACCATGTGGCTGCCCTCGTCGATCACCTTCAGGAAGGCGATCAGCAGGATCTGGAAGGAGAAAAGGACGGGCGTCAGCGCCGGGACGAGCCCCCAGCCCTCGCCCCCCCAGCCCCTCTCCGTCCCGTACCTCGGCCATGCGCTGGTCCTCCTCCACCGGCACGAACTTGTCGTGCATGCCGTGCACCAGCAGCACGGGCACGGCCAGCTCCGCGTGGTAAACCTCGTCGCCCTCGGGCCAGTACTGCCCGCTCATCATGGCGCGCAGCACGAAGGAGGACACGTTGAAGGCGTTGCCTTCCTTCAGCAGCTGCTTCTCTTTGGCACCCTGGCGAGCGAAGCCAGCCCTGCGGGATGGACAGGGGGTCAGCATGGCACGGTGTCACTGGAGCACGGGCTGGGGACACGCTGGTGTCCCTGCCCGTGCTGGGGGTCCCCAAAAGTGGGAGCCCGCAGGGGGGTGGGCTTGCTGGGGACAGCGGTGGCGTGGGGCCGGGGACTCACTTGAGGAAGCTCCAGGCCAGGCACGGGGACAGACAGTGCAGCACGCAGGTGGGCATGTTGAAGATGGAGCAGAGGCTGGGCTCCAGCGCCGTCGGGCCCCCTCCGTTGATCATGATCACTTTATGGACCAGGTCCGGGTACTCGTGGGCTAGGAAGGTGCAGAAGGAGACCCTGCGGGGAGACACAGCGGCGTGCACCCAGCTCATCCTGCACGGAGCTGCCCCCAGCACAGCAGGGACGTCGCCAGCGCCCCGAGATCAGCTCAGCCATGCTGGAGGCTGCGTCCCACTCGTTCTTCCGATCTAATCCTGCCCAGCTCCGCTCCCTCTCCTCCCAGGCCTGCTCGGGAGTGCTTAGTCCCCTTCTAATTGACTTTCTCGGGCTTACTCTATTTATAGGCTGAGTGCCGCCAGCTTCCTTGCTAGCCCACGCGCTCGGGAGGGCGGGCGCTGGGATTAGCCAGACCCAGAAACACGCACCGAGAGGATGGAGGAGATCAGAGCTGAGGATAAACCCAGGGCTGGAAACCCCGCACCCCTGCTCTGCTCCCCAGCCCCAGCAGGGCAGGATTTGTCCAGCGTTTGCTGGCGTTTTGTCCGGCATTTGTCCAGCGTTTGCTGCCAAGGGGAGGATGGCGGCGGGGTGAACGCCTCCGCGCGTCCCTTACCCGTACGAGTGCCCTATGAGGATGTTCCTCTTCTTCGCGTAGCGCTTGAAGACGGCCCTCATGTCCTCTGCCAGCGCGTAGAAGGTGTATGCGGCGGCGATTTGGGGGGCCGAGCTGCAGCCGTGGCCGGCCAGGTCGGGAGCCACCACCTCGTAGCCCAGCTTGGTGAAGAAGTCCAGCTGCTCCTTCCAGATGTCCAGCGAGCCGCCCACGCCGTGGATGAAGAAGAGGACGACGTCGCCGTGCGTGCCTTTGCAGCTCGTGATCTGCTTCTTGCAGTCGATGTTGATGACTTTCTTCGGCTTGCGCTTCCGACGCTTGGCGGGGGCCGCGTCGCGGGCGCCGGATCCCGGCGTGCCAGCTCCCGGCGTGCCGGCTCCCGGCGTGCCGGCGGGGGCTTGGCCGGCAAGCTCGGAGAGCTCCAGCTCCACGGTGCTGTTGGGCTCTGCCGAGCCGTTGTGGCAGTGCAGGATCTCGGAGCGGACGGCGTCCCCCAGGTTCTCGATCACCAGCTGCCCGTTGCGGTACAGGGTGATCTTGCGCTTGCAGTGCACCGTGCCCCGCTCCGCGCCCCCCGCCTGCGGCTCCTCGGGCGGCTCGGCGGCCGGGCGGCTCGGCATGCTGTGCCGGACCCGCAGGATCCTCCCCGGCTTCACCTCCATGAAGCTGTAGCCGTTGCTGGCCTCAACGCTGTCCAGCGGCCCCACAGCGTTGGTCGTCTTGCCCATCAGGCAGCAGAGGAGCCCATCGGTGATGCTGTTCAGCATTATGCTCCCTGCACCAGGGCGAGAGGGGAAGCAGGAGAAGGGCGTTAGTCTGAGCAGGGAGAGCCAGGGCGGCGCGAGCCAGGGCAGAGCACGCTCCTGGGGCCACATCGGGGCTGAATTTGGTGTTCCCCAAATGCGTGGCCCCTCTGAGCCACCTCGGTTTCGCTTCTGCTCGGAGGTGGAACCCCTGCGCCCTCGTCCAGCTTTGTCTGGGCCGTGTCCCTGTCACCAGCCTGGCGTGATGCAGGCTGGTGGCTGGTCCCCAGCACGCTGCGGGCAGTGATGGGCCCCCCGAGGACGGCTCTGCCCTGGCCAAGGGAGGAACACCCAAGGAAAAGCCCGCCTGAAACGAAAAAGCTATTTCTGGCACCAAATATGGGGCCAGGGAGGGATTCGGCGATGGGAATGCATTATTTATCCTGACAAAATATATATGGGTGTGTAGCTCCGCTCCAAACCACCGATGCGATTAGCAAATTACAGGGAACGGGGCTGGAGGTTTTAATTAGAGTCACTCCGCAAATTAAGGCTGAGCGTAAGAACCAGAGGGAGAGGCAGTTACCCAGCTCGGAGGTCGGGAAGCCCCCTCCCCATATTTCCAGCCCCACAGCAGGGCTGGGAGAGGCTGGAGGAGCTTGGCACCATCCTCCCTGGCCCCAAGGCAAGCCCAGCTTTTGATGCTTGCTCTTCCTGGTGTGCTGGGGATGTTTCCGAGCTCCGGGGGGCTTTTGGAGAGGGCTGGGGGTGAGGGGACCACCGGGGTGGCTGCAGCAGGGGCTGAGGGCATGGGGCTGGCACCGAGGGCGCATGCCCCGGGCTGGGGCTGTTCCTGCCGCCCCTCTCTGCCAGGCTGCTGCACATTTATTATTGACGAAGCCAAACACAGTGAATTATTGATGCCGATGGGCTGCTGAGCAAAGCGAGCTGCGTCGGGGGTTGGGGGGACACGGGCAGCCCCCCCCCAGCTGCCAAGTGTGACCCCCCCCACGGGTGGGAGGGGAAGGAGGTGTGCGATCCCAGAGGGGAATTAAACATCCCAACCCTGGTTCTGCTGCCGGGAGCAGCCTCTGAACTCCCCGAAACGCAGCCAGCAGCGCTGCAGCCGCAGGGCACGAGAGGGAATGAGCAAAACAACTTGGGGAACGGAGGCAGGCAGGGCTCAGGGCTCTGATAATTTGCAGCTTTGATGATTCGGTGCGTTTAGGGGCGAAGGGGGTGATGCTGCACCCTGCTCGGAGCATCTCAGCACCCACAGCCTGGCCCCCACCAGCTCCCAGCCGGCAGAGAGCCAACGCACCCCCGCCTGCTCCGTTGCCAGCCCCGCGCACGGCTGCTGGGTTCCCCCTGGAAGAAGGCAGCCCGGTTGCTGCACGCAGCCTCTCTGGGTAACAGTTCCCTTGGCAAAGGCGGAGCGGCTCGGCGGAGGGAGACGTGCCAGCTCCCTTCTTCCTCTCGGGACAGAGGCCAGCGTTTGGTGCTCGCCCCAGCTCTGCCAGGGACTTCCCTGCTTCGTGCCGCTCGCAGCGGGGAGGAGCGAGCACGAGGTGCCGCGGTTTCTGCTCCGGTGCCTGCCAGCTCGCAGCAGGGACGTGGGACATGGGGCTGGGCTGAGGCTGTGCCGTGTCCGTCCCAGAGCTCTGTGGTTTTGTCCCCAGGCTCGTGTCGGGGATCCCTGCAGGCTCAGGCACGTCGGTTCGGGGTGCAGCTCAGGTCCTGCAACACCAGGAGCTCCGCGGCACTGAACCAGCCTCCCCCAGAGCCCACGGAGCCTCTCATACAGAGCCCGTCCTGCGGGATGGAGCAGGAGCTCTCGGTGTGCTGGGTGCTGAGCGCAGCCCTCGTGAGAGCACGTCCTGGGCAAGGGGCCGGTGCGTTCTGTTGAGCTTCCAAACCGGCGAGGAGCCCGCGGAGCTGGGCACCAGACTGTCTGGAGCTCCTGGCTGGAAGATCCGCAGCTGCCTCTGCGCTGGGATGGAGAACGCCTCTGCTCGCGCTGTGCTTTTGAGCTCCAGCTCGGTGCCAGGCTTGGGCTGCTCTCAGTAATCCCTGAGCACTTCGGTGGTGCTGAAAGGGCACATCCCAAAGCACAGGGAGACAGGGCGGGTGGAAAACTGGGGGGGAAAACAGCCAGATCCGAGCACTGCAGTCCCCGAGAGGCCCACGAGCTCTGCCACGGCAGGCCAAGGACTGTGCATCTCCCCGGCTCTCCCACGTCCTCTGTGGATTTGCTGTGGCTGCCCCGGTGCTGCCAGCAGGGAAATCGAAGCGGAGGAAGGCAGGAGGTGGTCACAGCCCGGGGATGGTCCCCACCAGGCTCACTTGGGCATCCCAGCATGGCTTCTCACTCCGATTTCCGCACAGCCTGGACTCGCAGCGCGCCTCCATTTCACAAGGCATTAATGATCTCTGCGTGGATTATAAACAGGACTTCTGGCCAAACCGACTCGACATTGATTAACTTCCCAGGATTAACTCAATTAGTCCATCCTGTTCATTTCCAGAATTGATTTGCTGGAAGGCTCTCGCGCTCGGGAGCTCTGCAGGCAGACCCAGGCGCCCAGCTCTGCCCCCATCTTGGGCCTCCAAGCCGGCTGCGGGTCTGCTTTGGGCACGAACGTGGCTCCCTCTGCGAGGACGGGGCTGTCCAGCGCCTGGCTCCTGACCCGAGATGCCCACGCTCAGCTCTGCCCCCCTGGAGCTCACGATCCAAGACGTGGCAGCCCCCGTAACGGGCTCTGCTGCTGAGAAAACCGACCGCGGGGAGCGCATCCCGGCCGAGCCATTCGATGGTTGAGCAGGAAACGGAGGGGCAGGAGGTTAAGCGACGTGCCCCGATGTCAGGCTCCGTCCCCGGGGCCGGAGGCACGGCGTGCCCGTCTCCCACCTCCCACCCGCCGCGCTGTCTGCCGCGGCCAGAAGCGCCAAGGGATGTTCCCTCCGCCAGATGAAAGGGCTGCGAACGAAACCAGATGGATGGGAAGAACTTTGCGAAGCTGCCGGTAACCATGGCAATGAGCTGCTTTCCTTCCCCCCCCCCAACAACTCCATCCCGGCTACCTTCCACCGCCGCCCCCAGCAGAGATTTCGGCACCGGTTACATAAGGCCAGGCACAACAATGAGTCAGGCGCGGCGCGAGCCCGGCGCCAGCCCGCCAGGCTGCGGGTTTGGGAAAGCAGAGAGCATCGCCACAAGCTGATACCCGCGTCCAGATCCCCCCCCAAAAAAAAAAAAATCACGGCTTCCCCCAGGAAACCGCTCCCATCTCCGAGGCCGACGACTCGAGGGATGCTGAGGATTGATCTGGGGCAGGATGACTGAGCTCCCAGGTCCGGACCTCGTCCCGCCGAGCACCGACGCCACCGCCGGGTCCTCCAGCTTCATCCTCCCTGCCTCTCCTCCCTGCTGCCACCATGAGCAACCCAGCTGGGAAAAACAACTTACTGACCTACTTTGGGCTGCAGCGCCTCTGATTTTACACAACTTGACGGCACCATGTCACAGCTGGAGAAAAATGGGACAAGATCCGACGTGGCAGCTTGGAGGGCAGAAAGCCCGACGTGGTAACGTGACAGGCAGCCACGCGGGGCTGGTACGCTGCCGCAGGGCCCGTGGGGCTGACATAAAGCCCGTGGGGCAGTGCTCACACCGTCTCTTCCCCCAGGGCACGACAGCACTGCGGGCACGGTCACGCAGTGACCCTCGGCTGTGCCACGATGGGATGGAAATGGCAAAAACATCCTCCTCGTGTCCTGTCCCTGCTTGGGAACCTTGAAATTATGGGCGGGAGAAAGGTAAGGATGGTGCATTTCCCCATTATGGCCCCATAAGCAGCACCTAGCCTGTCCCTGCCAGAAGTCCTGGTAAACACTTGGCCCCAATTAGTGAGCCAAAAGCATCGTTTACTGCAGGAGCTGATGGCTGCAAACAGCTTCTGCTCCCCCTGTGCCGCAAATGCCCCCTCAGCCCCACTGCTCAGCACCTCCGTGCCCTCCCTGCACGCAGCCGTGGACCCCCGCGGGGAGTAGCAGGGATTTCATATCTGCTAATTCCTTGCAAATCCTCAGAGGAGAGATGCCAGGGACATGGAGAGGAGTGTGAGATGCGCTGCAGCCAGAATCCGACCTGCCATAATAATTTGTTCAGCTCTAATCCCTTCCCTCCGGGGCTCGCGGGTATTAATGATGACACACGACACTCCTGAGGAATGGGCAAATGTCATTATGCTCTTTCCAGCCTCTCCCATTCATTCACTCTGTGCGAAGTGGAGGAACCATGGCATCGAGAAACACATAAAGACAACAACTGTTTAAGCACTCGTCTCAGATAGGCACAAGAAGATGTTTATGCCGCTTCGTCTCAGTCCTGCAGAGTAAACTTCCCTCTGGGGGAATGTGAAACAGCCACTTTAGCTGGTGGCAAGCACCTGGATTTATTCTGTTACACCCAGCCTCCTCGTCCTGATACAATTACAGCAGCTTTATCAGGACGTTCAGGAGTAAGCAGTCAGGAAGGCTTTGTCGGCCGAGCGAACAGAAAACCACCGAGACAGCCCTGAAATCCTCAGCATACGCAGGGACGCAACCACAGCCTGCGCTTCCCCTGGGTGCGGGGTCCCCAGGCACGGGCAGGACTCTGCCGAGGGCCCCGCAGGACACAAATTACATTCGGTGGAGAAACGGCATCGCGGGGAGAGCAGAACGTCTGTAGCACGCACGGCAGCCTGGAGCCAGGGCTGGCTGCCTGCCACACGTCTCTCTTTAGGAAGGAAGAAGACCTTGAGAAACAAAAGATTATGCAATGCACAGCGGAGTAACCTGTGCCTGACCTCCACGGCCGACACGCTCCTTCGCCCCACCGCTTTCCCAAACCTCCTGGATCTCCCGGGGGGGGGGGGAGCCTGCCATGGCACACGCTCGCCTGTGGTCCCACCGCATAGCCGCAGGAAAGCCAGCCCGATTCCTCCGGCAGCAAATGTCCTACAGGCTCCAGGAGCAGCCTGGAAGAAACCATTGCGAGGAGGAAGGAAGAAGAAAACCCTGCCCCCTCCGCCGGGCAGCGATGCATGCAGGTGCCCCCTCGCTCTCCAACCAAAAACCCAAGCAGATTTGACACGCACATAGCAACAGCAGGTCTTCCTCCGGAGCCAGCAATAATTTACTGCAATTGCATCACAACAGAAGCCGTTCCTAAGTTTTATTGCTGGGCAGCTTTTTAACCCCGCGCTCAAAGCATGCTCATGTAACGGGGCTGTTTGAGTGCAAACAGCGCCGAGCTGCTCCGCAGCTGCTGCTTCCCCTCGTCTCCCCGCAATCCCATTTAAACGCCTCTCAAATCCCTTTCGACCGTCAGCTTCGAGGCAGCTCCTTTGGCCATTTTGCTCCCCGTGCCGAGCACCTTCCTCCCCTCTGCTGCAGCGCATGCCCTACATCGCGGCTCGGGCTCCAGGTCCCCTGCACAAAGAGAGAGACGGAACGTGATGCTCACCTCATTTAGTGACAAGGATTGGCAGGAGTCGAGGCTGCAAACGAAAGGCTTATTCCTGCAGGAGGCAGAGGGGGAGAGGAAGGGATGCCCGAGGCAGCGGGAGCAGGACGCGAGCGCTGGCAGCCTGCTCAGCTTTTCGGCTCCTCTGATCACATTTTCTCGCCTGTGTGGTGGGAAGGATGGAGCCGTGCCTTCAGCTCAGCTCATCCGCTTTAGACTGAAATCTCTCCTTCCATCTTCTCCCCATGAGCCCCGGCGGAGAGAGGCGCCTCATACCCGAGCTCTGGGGTTTGGGGGTGCTATTTGTCCTTGTAGTCTATAGCCATAGAAAGCCCCTTAAATCCCTCCTAAGGAGGAGGGCTTTCGGCATGACAGACACGGGGACTTGCCAGTCAAAGCCGAACCTGAGCGCCGCCGAGCCGCCCGCCCATGGAGGCCTGCCAGGAGCAGGGGGGGCAGGAGGATGGGTGCTGGGTTTTGCCCCCTCCAGGGATTTGAGTTATCGAGCTCCCCGCCCGGTGCTGGCCTTGGCTTCCCAACCCAAACGGGGGGTTCCCCCACCTCCGAAGGCGGCCGCCCCAAAGCAAGCGGGGTTTGAGCGGTGCGGTGCCTGCAAAATGTGTTGTGACCAGGACTCGTTAATCCCCGCTCTTGTCAGGGAGAAGAAGCCTTTTACCGTTTTCTGGCTGTTTTGGTATCTGTGGCTTCCCAGGTGCCACGAGCGTGTCAGAGCTCAGCAGCTGTGAGCGTGCACAGAAAGCACGAGCTCGCAGCACCCAGGAGCTGTGACACGACAGGTAGAAAATCATGAATATATATATATATATATATATTCACATCCATGTTTTGGGGAGGGCTGGATTCACATCTCCTGAACATGTGATGCTGCCGGTATGGACTTCTGGAGGGAACGCAACAAAACAGCCCAGAAGGAAAGAAGGAAAGAAAAAGAAAGAAAGAAAGAAAGAAAGAAAGAAAGAAAGAAAGAAAGAAA
>NC_048920.1:1096244-1098415 GCF_011077185.1 Oxyura jamaicensis
AAAGAAAGAAAGAAAGAAAGAAAGAAAGAAAGAAAGAAAGAAAGAAAAAAGGAAGGAAGGAAGGAAGGAAGGAAGGAAGGAAGGAAGGAAGAAGACAGAGCAGGCACGCTTTGGGTGATACAGCCAAGCTTGCCTCCAGCAAAACAATTTTTAATGTTCAGAGCAGACAGCAAGGGTGGCAGAGAGCTGCCCTGACGATCAGTGACTCACCACCCGGCCCCCCTTCTCCTCCTCTTTGCCCCTCATTCCCTGGCTGGGTAAAAGGCTGAAAACCACGTTTATCAGCCCAGCAGCGGGGGAAGGATGAATCTTCATCGTCCTCCCTGTGCACGATGCTGCTCTGTCCTGCAAAGAGTACGTGTGTTAGAAGAGGAAGGTGGCCAGAGCCGGGTGCTGGTGGGCCAGGCTGATGTCGTGCAGATTTTGGGGTAAATCGGTGAGTGGGGAACGCCGCGGTGACACTGGGTGGCTGGGGGGGAGGAGGGGGACGGGGCCTCCGTGGGCTGATGGGGTCACTCATGTTCCTGCCATGGCAAAGGGACGGAAACACAGGGGCTGGTGGTGGCCACACCGTTTTGACAAGGAGTAATTCAGCATTTAGAGCTGCCTCTAAGTGTTGTGTTTTACGTTTAGGCTATGTTTTTATGTTTATGCCTCTAAATGTTATGTTTTGTCGGAGACTTGTGATGGCGAGGGGATGCCCTGCCCAGGCGGGCTTTGCACCTTGCAAGCTCCTGGCAAAGCCCAGGGGGACAGGGGGTCCTTTTCCCATAAATTTCCAACTATTCCACCGTTCGGGGCCGCTAGCAGCAGCACCCCGTGCCGTGACACCACCACGGGAAATGCGGACGCGGCCTGGGGGGGACCAGGCCAAACCCCGAGCCCGTCGCCATGGTAACAACGCGGCGGGCTTGCTCCCCCATGACTACAAGTCCCATCGCCCCCTGCGGCGGCACAGGGGGGGACGGGGCCTGCAGGGCGCATGCGCGCTGTCCCCCGCGGCTACGAGGAGCCAATAGGGGGCGGTGTTGTTGGGAGGTCGGCGTTGCTAGGGGAGGCCGAGGTGATGGCGGCGGGCCTGGGCCTCCTGTGGCCGCGGGCCGTCGGCGGCAGGTAACGGAAACGGGGCCGGAAACGGGGCCGGACCTGACCCCCGCTGCCGCGGAGATTCCCTCCGTTTCCCCCTGGCGTGGCTGGGCTGAAGGCGCCGCTGCCTCCTCAGGGCCGTGGGGCAGCGCCGCGGCCTCTCCTCGCTGATTTATTTTCTTTATTTCTCTTTTTCCTGCCAAGTTTTCTCCTCCTGCGGCGCGTCTCGGCCTCTCCCTTCCAGCTCCGGGCGATCTCGGTTCTGTCAAGGTCCCGGGATGAGCCCCTCGGCCTCGGCGGCCTGGTGCCCTCGTGGAGCCTGCAGCAGGTTCGCCTCAAGGCGCGGGGGAACGAGTACCAGCCCAACAACCGCAAGCGCAAACGGACCCACGGCTGGATCAAACGCATCAGCACACCGGGCGGCATCGAGGTTATCCTCCGGCGTATGCTCAAGGGCAGGAAGTCCCTGAGCCACTGAGGGCTCGGCCCGCAGGGTCGGTTTGGGGTGGAGCGAGCTGGAACCGAGCCCGAAAAGTGCCACGGATTTGGAGTGACGCAGCCTGCGGGCGTTTACTGAGGGAGGCTCTATGGGCAGCAGCACCCAACTGCCCCTTCTGTGTTGAAAGCATGAGAGGAATCACCCTGGTTTGACAGCGGCCTCCAAGGGCTTTGTGTATTTGGCTGCTTTTTTTAATTGTAAGGTCGCTGCCACTTCTGTGTGTGATTCTAAGATAAACTTGTGGAAAGCACAAGCTGTAACTAAAGCCTAGCAACTTCTATTGAATTTCCTGTGTTAATTGTCGATGCGAAGTTAATGGGGAGAGGAAAGACGGCCTGATCTCAGGTTCACAAGTGCCTGGGAGCCTCCAAAGGACGGCAACAGCACGGGACGACAGCTGATGGTAGAAAAAACTGAGCTGTTCGTTTACAATGGCCGAGTCCTCGGTATCCCTGCGCTGCTTCTTTACCCCTGTGAGGTACACATTAGTGGGGGATGCTCAGCACGTCAGGGGCTCTGTCCTGTGCCTCGGTGGCAGCTCTGGGCTGGGACTCCCGTTCCTGTGCTGGGGTGGAGGGTTTTTTTT
>NC_048920.1:1098815-1115857 GCF_011077185.1 Oxyura jamaicensis
GGGGGTGTTCCCTGGGGTCTCCGTGTCCCGAGGCCGGGAGTCCTGGTGGCCGTTCCCCGTGTGGAGGCTTCTCCTGCACCCCACGTCCATGTGTGTGCGTGGTGCTGGGACACAGCCCTCAGCCCCGGTGCCCTGGGCCTCACGTTGCACGGTGCGGGTGCTGCGGTTCCTTCCCAAACCTGAGGGCTGGGCTCGCACACGTCGCTTGGTTTTGGGTTTTATTTTCACCTTTCTGCTTTTAGACGAGGACTTCCAGCAAGCCGAGCGCCCTGTTGACACAGGAACAGTAGATGCCTCTTATCTCTCCCTCACTTCCCAAACCGTAGAAGGAACTGCTGTTGGCTCCCGAGGTCGCTTAACCGCGCGCTTGTTTTGGCGTTCGGGGGGTTTGCCTCTTCCCCAGATGAAACGAGGCCTCGGCTCGGTTCCGGTGCTGGTTTTCCTCTTCCGCGCAGGGAGCTGCAGCAGCTCGGCCGGCTCCTGGGCGCGCTCTGCGTGGTGAAAGGGTGGCAGAAGGCCTGCAGGAGGAACGTTTCCTCGTGTGGGGCAGTGCCGCAGCTGTTCCTCGGTGAACCTGCTGCGGTGGGTGTGCGCGGGCGCGGCGGTGACCTCCCGAGGCTGCCTTATCTTGTGCCCTCGGAGCAGATAAGGGGCACTGCACTCCCAGTGTTGTCTCTTTCTGGATATCCAGGAATGTGCTCGGGGCGATTCCCCCAGGGGACCTTTTCAGGAGGTTGCATCCCAGCAGATGCCTGTTGAAGTGTGCAGGTGTGGGGCAGGATTCGCCGAATAGCCTCGGTACTAGCAACAAGGCTTTCAGTTGTACTTCCCGACGCTTAAGCTCGAGAAATGCCTCTCCCAAGCTGGAGAAATGCCTCTCCCCGTGCTCACGTTCTGATTTCCCTGCCGTTTTCCTGCCCCAGCAGTTGTGGGTTCGCCCAGGTGGCTTCTGCCAAGGTGGAGGCTGAGAGCCCGGCGTGCTCCAGGCTGTTCCTGCAGGAGCTGAGGTCTCAGAGGCGTGAGCGCGGCAGCCTTCCTGCCTGGGAGCCTCCTCTCAGCTGCTGCCGTCCTGCTTCAGTTGCTTCTGTTCTAAAGAAGGGGGGGACGCCCACGTTTAAAACACGTTCCTTAATTAAAACTCATTTTGACTGATAATTTTATTATGTTAGCAACTTACTGGGCATAGCGCTGCTGGAGAAGTCTGTTAAAAGACCGCGGCGTGCCTGGTGAGAGCTGCGCCCCCTCTCAGGGCCAGCGGGGGCTCTGCCAGCCCAAAGCCCCCAGAGGGGCAGAGGGGAATAGTCTGGGGTGGGAGATGCCTGAAGCTGTGTGCTGCTCGCTAAGAGCAGTGGTTTTCCGTTCCTGTAAGTGGAAATGAAAGCAAATAGTTAAAGAAACCAGGGAGGTGTCTGTCCGGGCTCCTGTAGCGCCGTGTCGTAAAGGGTTTGCTTTGAAATAGGGAATGTTTTTAAAGATCCTCAGCCCTGCTAAACAGCATAAGTACGGTCAGTGAGTCTTAAACCTGGGCTGTGCGGAGGAAAGCGCCTGGCCGTGCCCGTGGAAGTCCTTAAAGGATTCCCCACCCTTTTCAGCTCGGGATTCTCGGCGCCAGGGAGAGCGGGGCGGCACGGCCCGGATCCACGGGGCTCTTGTAGCCGTGCTGGAGGATCCTGCCTCGATCCCCAGCTCAGCCGAGCGAGCGAGGGGCTCTGTCCTGGAGAAGTGGTGACACGGGGAAGTGGCATCGCCCCTGAGGGGGGATGAGACGAGAGGAATTTGCAGTTGGCTGCTTGAATGCGAGTCTCTTTTAGCTAAAACCTGGCACCCGGGAAGGGCTGAATGTGGAAACGTCGGTAGAGCTCTTCCAAAAACAAGAGCCTGAATAATATTTTCTGGTTCGGCTAATTATAGCTCTTTGTTTTGAATTAAAGATGCAGCGTTAATAAAAATAACGGCTCCTATTTGAGCGAAAACAACGCCTTCGAGCCCGGCAGTTGCGGAGCAGCAGCGTCCATTCATTCGTCGCTTCTGACGCCGAAACCAAACGGCTCCTCTGCTGCTTTCCTCTCCTTTTTAAATTGCTTCTAAGCAGGCTGATGCCTGTGCGGGATTAGAAGCCTTTAGCGTGCCGTATAATAGGCTTTGGGGCTTTCCGTGAGTATCACTGCGGCGCAGGTAGCTGATCTGATGACTTCGGGTGGCTCGGGGCCTCTCCCGCTCACCGCCCGGGCACCTCGTGCATTTATTCCCCATCGTCTGGCTGCTTTAAAGGCCTTGCCGAGCATCTTCCTTTGTCCCTGTGCTGTGAGTGAAGAGGCTCCAGCAGGCTTTCGAGCTCGCCGTTCTCGTGACCCCGTAACGTTCTCCTCCCGCCCTCCTTTTCTTCGCTTTGGAGAAGGAAATTCCTGCTTCACGCTGGCGCGGCTTAATTAAGCAGCGAGGGCTCCGCGGGCTCCCGCTGCACGTAGCTTCGCTGCCCTGCGTGTCCAGCTGTTTTCTGGGGAGCAGGGACCTACCCCGGCCTCCAGAACTGGGGGGTTATTTTTGAAGTACTGGCGGCACTGACGCACGCAGGGGCGTGATCCTTCACAAAAAAGTCGGGCCTCGCTGATAAGGACGGGGCTTGGGGGGGCCTCGGAGGCTTTCGTCGCGTTCTGGAATTGACAAAGGATGGTAACTGCGAAAGCGAAAGAGCAACCAGTGTGAAACGGGGACGGGCTCAAGGATTTGAGTCATCGGGGTGGCTGCGGCAGTTTCCTTGTGCGATCGTGTGGTTTGTGCTGGTCTGTGGGTCCTGCTGGTGTCCGCGTGCTGCAGAGCTTCCTTCTGTCAGAGCTCGCCCGCTTCACCTGTAGGCCGGGAGGGGTTTGCTGAGCAGCCTTCTAGAACTTTGAGAGAATAGCGAGCCAAATGCGAAAGCTGGGGATTCGCTTCGTTTACAAAAACAGTTTTGTTTTTCTTTATTTGTTTCGGTTTCCAGCGGCTCTCGCTAGCTGGGACCTGGCAACATCCTTCCAAACCCTGCAGTTATTTATCTTAACGACCCGAGCTGCTCCTTGGAGAATCAGCCCGAAGCAAACAACAACTGGAATATCGCTTTTCCTTTCTTCACCTACTTCTTTGTTTGTGTTCTTTGTCTTTTCAGGCAGATTTTTTGAAAGGATTACCGGTCTACAACAAAAGCAACTTCAGCAGATTCCACGCGGACTCTGTATGTAAAGCATCAGTAAGTATTGCACATCGGCCGTACAGCCCCGGTGCTCTGGGAGGTTTTCCTGCAGGGCTCAAAGGATATCAGAGGGAAATAAACTCAGTCGAGTGTTTGTTTGTTTTCTTAAAAACAAACAAACCCATCCATGTACGCTTGCAGTTCATGAGCTGAGATTGGCAAGGAAAACTTCCTGCTTGCTTTGGTGAGCCGTGCGTCCTCACGTCAGCCAAGCCACAGCTGGGGTGCTCTGCATACGCACATATGGGGTCTTCGGCCCTGAAAAACACCAGAAAAATGGACCTGCTTCGAATTTCTTAAAAAAACAGAGAAAAGAAGCAGCAGCGCAGGGTCATCTAACAGGGCAGAATGGCAGGATGCGTTTGCAGCCTGGGTTTGTGGTGGCCTTTGGGTTGGTTTAGCTGTGCTTGAGTTAAAAATCTGCCGGCTGTCGTTCTGTAACTGTCCGATTCCTCTATAGAACAGAAGACCATCGGTATACCTTCCCACGAGAGAATACCCGTCTGAACAAAGTAAGTCTGCTCCACTGACGCGGTTTTTTTTACTGTTTTCGGATTTTAAAGATCTGGCATACGCGTCATTTCACTGATTTTAAACAGCAGGTCAGCTGATACTCTTGAACTGTCACTACAGTTCCAAGCGGTGTTAGTCTGGTTGCTGTGTTTTGTGCTTTTCCTCTGTCCTAACGAAGTGATCGCTGTTCCTGCGGCCTGCCCTTTAATCCAAAGGGCCGTGCTTTGTGGAATAATGTCATGATTGCTGCACAGTTTTAAAGGTTGTCTTCAAAACGACCTCAGCTTGTTTCTCTCTTTCTTTGGCAGTTATAGTAACAGAAAAGACAAATATACTTTTGCGTTACTTACATCAGCAGTGGGACAAAAAGGTATGGTTGTGTTTCCTTAATATAAACGTCTCGATGTGCTGACTCTGGCCGATAGAGCTGAATATTGATCGCGATCAAGATATTGATGATTAATTAAGAGTGATTCAGTCCTTGTGAAATGCACTTCAGCAAAAGGAGGCTATGCCTCGGCACGGCTCTGTCTCTGCACAACGTTTTATTTTTTTAAAAGCTTTTTCTTCTGTTTCAATTTAGAGGACAGTAGCTCAGTGTTTAGTCTAGAACTTGGGAGACTTCAGTTCTGCTTCCCACTTAGCACAATTTTCCTTTGTGACCTTTGCAAATTGGTCTCCCTGAGCCTCAGCTGTCTGCTTTACAGCTAGAGTAGAGCTTCTGCCTCCCAAGACCGTTAAGAAAAGATGGATGAGCTTATGCAGAACATGAATGCATTAATGAGGCCGTGTAAGTACCTTGGTTACGAAATCAGAGTTCCCGTATCAGGAATGCACAAATTAGGAGGCTCTCGCTGGCGTCTGAGACCAATACTGCCTGGGTTGGAAGTGCTCAGACACGAGGCGAGGACTTGGGAGCGGAGATAATCAAAGCAGGGATTTTAATCATGAGAGGATGCAGAACCCAGAGAGAAGCAAAATTATAAGGAGCCTTGAAGCTGAAAAGAAAATACTTGTGTATGACGGAAGTCTTTTGGTGATCTTGATAAGTTTAGGGACTGACTCAGAGGAGCAGGAAAAGAGAATCTTACTCATGTGTATGAAATATTTGCGATCTATAAATAAAAGATGCTGAGAGCGATGATTGGTGTCTTTGCCCCACCCTCAAATATGAAGAAGCACCCTTTGGCTTTGGGCAAAACCCTCTTGGTTTGTTTCCGTGTGTCCGTTAGGTCATCGCATTGCTATATTCCCTCCTGAAATTTTTACAAACAACATTTTTTTCTACTGGCATTAACTCCCGCCAGCATCAACAGGCTTTGGAGAGTTTCACTGTGACTTTCTTTGTCCAAACAGAATGCAGCAAAGAAGAGAGATCAAGAGCAAGTGGAAATAGAAGGTGAGAATTCGGCGCCACCACGGAAAATCGCTCGGACAGACAGCCAGGATATGAACGAGGACACTTAAACTCTTGGCTTTCTCCTCTACTACTTTGCAGGCGCTTCCTGTTTTGTCTCAAAGTGTGTAAATTTCGCCCCTTGCCCCCATCTCTCACCCATCCACTATGCAGCCCAAACCACTTCTGACTTCATAGGAGCCAATGTATTTATTTTTTCTCCTTTTTTTTTTTTTTTTTTTTTAATTTATGCCGTAAAACTTAGGGAGCGATGGTGGAACAATCCAGTACAACACCTAGTGTAACCTTAGCTCCTCCTTTCTCAAATTATACACTGTCACTTTTACAGGTTTTGTTAAATCTGTTACCTAACCAACCGGGTCCAGCTATGGAAGCCTGAGCAGGAGACGGGGGTTGTCACAGACCCCTGGAGCGGGGCAGGCTTTTCGGTCCGTGTGCCCATTGACACGTCACAAGTGGTTCGTTCTTCTTTGTGCCCAGTCCAGCCATAAGCGTGGGGCCTCACTATTTTTTTTTCTCAAATGCTCTGAAATTGGCACTGCACTTAAAAAAAAAAAAAAAAAAAGAAATCATGGGTGTCATTTAGGATTATGTTGATCTTAGCAAAATGTGTTGTCAACTTGATATATCAGTTGTATTTTGGTCTGTTCTGTAAGGGCCACGGTCGTTTGGCAGCGTACATTATCTCATGCGTCAGTGGTCATGGAGAATTCAAGTGAAAGGTGTGTTGCTTGTGTTGCTCTTTAACCCTAACAGTCTCTTGGTCTTGAACAGACTGATCTGTGCAACTTCTCCGTTGGAATAAAAGGATACTTTTATCCTATTCTGAGTATTTGATCAACAGTGTATTTAAGCAGCAGCTGATGGAGTGGAGTTGGGTAGGCGCCCTGCAGGCAGCGCTTGGCCGGATAAGTCTGGGAGCACCTTGGCAACTAGATCTAGTTCTCTGTGTCGACTGCCGGCTCTGACTAATGGTACGTTGAATTTCCTGCGATATCGGCATGTCTGGAGTGGAGTCAACTTAGAGTTGATCAAAACGTGAGCTTCCGTGGTCTCCGTTAAAGACCAGTCGATCTCTTTCGGACTGTGACAGCTCAGTGCCTGTTGCCTGTAACCCTTCCCTGACTCTTCAGTAGGAGCAAAAATGGAGACCCGTAAGGCGTCCGGGTGGATTCGGAGGTTGAGAGACTTAAAAGGAGATGACCATCGTCACTGAAGGGGACAGGGAAGGTGTAGTTTAGTAATGATGTCTTGTCTGCTTTAATGTAAGAAGCTGACTTCACACTGTGTTAGTTTAAATTGATGAATTTATAACTGTGTTTTTTCCTCGTTCACCGATCTGAAACACCAGTTCAAGAAATCTCACGAACGTTGTTCTGGAGATCCTGGATAAGCCTAGTTCTGAGCGATTGCAGTGGCCACGAGCCTTGAGGCCAGGGTTTCTGCTATCCCCTTCTCCACGGCATCCCCTTCCTACCAGCGGACGCCACAAGATCAGGCGTGGGGGCGAAGGGGACCCGAAGGGAGCGTGTTACGAGGCAGAACCTTGGGAAGAGCAGGGCACAGCTCCCTCTGCGTTCTCAAATGTGTGTTAGGCACCGAGTTTCTGATGCAGTGAATGAATTTAACGTAAAGTTAACACCGAGTAGTTTAGAACTTTGTACCTGCCTCAGAAAATGTTACCTTTTTGCTATGGCAGTAACCTCCAAATTACTGGAACGTTGCTGGAAATGCCAACCGTGTTGGTGAAGATAAATGCTTAGAGTTCTGTGTGATTTACTGGCAATTGCAAGAGGACTTCTCCCAGAGTTCCGCCGTCAACAAGCACTTCTTGTGCAAGATGTTAACTGAAGGTGCTGTGTTAGCATCTGGTCTCGCAGGGATCGTCTGGAGCTGAAGCTGAAGAATCCTGTGAGGAGCTGTGAGATACCAAAAGAGGAAACGGACATGCAGCTGGTGGTAAAGTGTGACCAATTTGTGTGTTTTAGCAAAGCTTGAGAGCTGCAGCCTTGCAGACTGATGTTTGTACAGTGCGTTGAAGTTGTAAAATGCTGTATACTTGATTGACATGGCAAGGTTTGGGCTTTGCTGACTTCTCTGCTAGACAGAGCGATGTACTATTAAAGAGAGTTGGCAGTTCCTTCCTGTCGTAACCCCCCGTCTTTGTTCCCTCCGTGTCGTTAAAAATTGCCTTGTTGGTTATGGGAGCCTTTGGAATGTTTCAGGTATTTCTAGGAGTTGCCTTTTTTTAAGTAGTTCTGGAGTGATGGAGAAACTAATCTTCAAGGAGATGTGACCTAAAGTATCAAACTTGTCTTTTTGTTTGTTTGTTTTTTGCATTCATGGTTGAGCACAGGCAGTATGGATTTCTAATGCCCCCGGTGGGTCTTTCTGCATCCCGTCTGAGCTGCAGCGAGAGCTCCCTCCTTTCCTTCCTTCTCCAACCCACTTTTCCTGCTGCTCCTGGCTCCAGAGTGCTGTCCTCAAGCTATTGCACTTTGATCCTATCTGTGTAATACGTGGTAAGTGTATCGGGTTTGAGCGTTGCATGGAAGATCTTACTTGCCTAACTGTGACTTCCTGGTGCCTTAGTGCATTGAAAACAACAAAAATAAGAAAAAAACCCCAAACCCCGGATTTCTTGCTGACCACACTGTTTGTATAACGCCAAGCTCTTCGCTCTTCAGACTCTTGTTACAAAGTGACTGAAACTTAGTGACCCTCAGGGGTTCTTTTGTACGTCTGCGCAGTGCTATTTGTACTGATCCCCTTACCGATGTACACTCAAGGTTTGGGTTTTTTAATGAGAACTTGAGATACTTGTCAGAGATCAGGATTTTTTTTAGGTGCATAGGGAATCTTTGCTCAGTCGTCAAAGCCGCAGAAGCACGTTTCTACCCGGGGACGAGGAGTCCATCGGGAGCAGCCTCTTGCAGCAGACCGCCCTGTTCGTAGGCGTCTGTGCTGCCAGGCAGGGCGCCCCGCTATTAATCAGCACTCGAGCAGCTGAGGTGTGTGTTGGGTCAGTTTAGAATATTAAAAAGTTAGGCACTGCCTTTTTCTAACGTAAAAATACACCGGTGACTGATGTGCAGGGAAACTAACGGTTTGTCTAGGTTAATTCTTGGTATCATATATTTACTTTTTTTTTAGGGGAGGAATAGTCAAAAAAAAAACCCAACCAACTTACTCCTCACACGTAAGAGTTGGAGGAGGGGGGGGGGAATGTTGGAAAGGACAGATTGCAACATGTTCTGTCCAGCTGCATCGCAGCAGCAAAGTGTTGGTTGTTTGCATTTATGGCTGATCCCTGACGTTTGCCGGCTTAGTTTGTTTGGTCTGAGGATGGTCGGTTAGCTAACGTTAGCACGGTCGGCTTCCAGGCTGCTTCCTCCTTCTGTCCTTGGAAGCTTTTCAAGGCCCTAATGGACGAGGCCCCGAACCCGCTGCGCGTTCGGTATCGCCCGTGCTTTGACCAGGGGCCTGGAGGGGACTGTAGTAAACCCAGGGAAAGGCAAAATGCAGCAGAAGCTGTGGCTGGAAGGTTTTGTGGCAAGTGAAGGACCGTCACAAAGCTTACGGAGTTGGCAAGCACGTGCAAAAGCTTTTGACAAGCCCTGAAACCGCCTTGAGCTGCGAAGAGGCTGCACCTGGGCTGCAAAGTGTTTAAACTCGTTACCGGAGCAGTATTTGAGGTGGACGGGGTGATGAGTTTCACAGCAAGAGAACAGGCTTCTAGAGTCATTAAATGAGTCAGATCTGATTAAAAAAATACTTCTTCTCTTAGCCTAGGAAAGACACGAAGCAGCAGCAGCTGTACTGGTCTCAAAGCCTGGCATTTCTGTCCCGCGTGGCCGTGTTCAGAGCTGGCTGCCGAGCCCGGCGACGAATCCCAAGGGCGTGCGTAACCTGGGCATTCTTTTCTGCCATCGTAATCCCGGTGAGAACGGGGTAAAGGCGCCGAGCTGTTGGCTGGTGAGCTCCCCGTGCAGGCAGTTGCTCGGGGTTTTACTGAGGGCCCCGCTGGGGAAGGCTGTGCGGTGTGCTTCGGAGTAGGATCGAGTGGAAAATGCGTTTCCTTCCCTCCAGCGTGTGCCTTAGGCAGCAGTGAGTCGTGGGTGCTCGGACTGCTTCCTCTGAGACGACTTCGGAACGTGATGGACACTAATCTCAACATTTTCACTCGGCACTAGGTAGATGGAACAGGTGAAACGTCAAAGCTTTATTTTTTGGTGGGCTCTTTGTCACCGGCCTTAATGGCAAAGACTAAGCAGGAGTCCTGTTGTTTCTTTTTAAATGTTCTTCAGCACCGCGGCTACCAGCTCTGTTACCACTTAGCGTTTCCTGGCTTGTTTATTTACCACTAGCTTCATTTTTTATTGTAAAGGTTTTTCAAAAAGACCACATCTACAGCAGGAAAACGACTTTTCCGCCAGGCTGGCAGCGGGGGAATTGTGCGATGTGCTGACCGCGACCAGAGGGCCTTCCACCTGATGTCTCCCCATGGCAGGTTTCATCTCACGTTTTTTGCTGAGCGAGAAATCCTTTTCTTTAAAGAAGAGAGGGTTGAATCTACCTGGGAGCAGCTCAGGGTATTTCTGGGGGCGATGCAGAGGCTGTGCTGGTCGCGGTGCCCAGGAGGGGTATTGCATCACGGGCTTGGCGAAGCGCAGGCTGACCTTCACGCTGCGCTTTCGGGTTTCTCCGCTGCTGCTTCACGAACGCCTGCGGTCTGACGGCGAGCGTGCGGCCCCGGGGTCTCGTCTGACAGCTGATCCGGGGGGTTTGGTGCCAGCAATCACCCGAAAGGCTGAGCCAGCAGGGTGGCCAGGTGGGCTGGCTGCGCAGGCTGGGTCTTGCGGTCGCATGCAGCCCGCGCTAAATGCCGTGCTGTCACGGCCGTGCCCGTCCTGAGACGCGTGCTGAGCTGTCTTGGATGGGAAACGTGTGTCACCTCGAGAGTTTAATGTCAGGGAGGAGAGAGGACCTCTGGAACCTTTTTCAATTACTGGAAAAAAATAACTTCGGGATATTGAAAAGGCTGAATGTGGCCTGCAGGGAGGAGCTTTTGTGGCTGAAGCAAGGAAACGAAACGCCAGCTCTGGAATTTTCTAACGCCGGGGCTGTTCTTAAAGGCGGAACTTTCCTGGTATGGCCCCAGGTGTGACAAACCGAGCCTCCCCATGGGTGTGATTTCAGAATTAGCTTGTTCTAGGAATACATTTAAGAAGCCTGATGAGAAGCCTTAATGCCTTCTGAGGAGCTGGGTGGCTTTAAGGTGTTGTGGTGGCATGCCAGGTTTTACCGACGTAAACCCCAGAGGAGGCATTTGGCTGGCAGGATGAAATGGGCAGCGCTGTGAAACCTCCACCCTGATCGAACGGGGGTTTTCCTCGTGCGGGAGATGCCTGCCCAGAAGGATGGGGTGATGTGAAGTGGGCTGATGTTTGCTACCCCGCAAGGTGCAGGCAGGGCTTTCCCCAGCTCATCGGCTGCGTTCTTGCCCCTTCCACCACCCAACTCCTCCGCCAGCCCTCGGAGGCGAGGGGCGGCCCCGGTCCTCAGCTCTGGGAAAGCGAAGCTGCCTTAACGCCGCCTCGTGCGCCACGAGGACAGCCACTTGTGCTCTCCTTGCTCCGACTCTGCTTTCAATTTCCTCCCGTTCCAGACCAAAGCCAGCTTCTTTCGGCTAGGAAGCCAGCAGCGACGCTCCTCGTTGCTCCCAGCTCCGCCACCATCCCCGGGACGCCTTGTCCCAGTGAGCTCCTCCGTGCGTTGCCGTGCCGTAGCTCCCGGCTCTCCCTGTTACGCGCACACGCGGCGCTTTTTGTGCGGCCACACGCCACGCTGACACCCTGGACAGGTCAAACCCTTCCCTGCTTGGACAAGCAGCGCGCCTGAGTGTGGGCAGGGCTGGGGGGAGCTGGCGTGGCTGCGGGCAGGACCGGCCGGTTCCTTCCTTAGCCACGGCTCCGGGGTGCAGGGACACGAGGTGAGCGCTGAGTTACGGCGAGAAGCGGCGTGAAGGCTGAGCCGATGGCCCGAGCTGCGCCACCGCCTTCGTGCCGCACTTGTGCTGCCTTCCAGATGCGTTCGTTGCTCATTCATCAGCGCGCAGCGTGCCGTTAGCAGGCTTTGCTGGGTATTTTTAGTTGAACCGCCCGTCCCTGGCCGGTCGCGCGTCGCGTCCGAGCGGCTCAGAGCGGCTCTCAGCTCTCTGTTGCCCGTGCCTGCCCTAACTCCTCGCCCCGCTCAGCACACGCCGTCCCAGGCTGGTTCTCGCAGCGCGGCGTCGAGCTTGTGAGCGCGTGTTCCTTCCCACCCGTCTCCGCAAGTTCCAGTTCCCCTCTTTTTTTTTTTCAAAAATCCTGGTGGGGCCGGGAGAACGCGAGGTTTCCTGACAGCCGCGTGTTGGCAGGAGGGCTGCCGCCGTGGAGCGACTGTAAACGCGCTGTTAGTCAAATGTCACGGCCGTCGGGATTTTGCCTTTCTTTTTAAACGATTCCGTGTTTGATACTGTCTACAATAAATTTGCAGAATTTAGAGGACTTGGAGCTCTTCGTTCTTCCTCCACCCTTCCCCGCTACCGACGGCACGCGGCAGAGCTGCGGCGTGGCTGTGGGCGCTGCTCCCTGAGCGTGCTGCGAACCCACCCGTGCCTCAAAGCCTCCCCCTGCCTGGGGGGGCTGCGGGGGGACGGTGGCCCTAAAGTGTCCCCTTCTGCCCTCCCCAGGGTCGGGAGCGCTGAGGCTCGCTCCCTGAGCACGCACGCTATGAAAGCCGCTTGGGGCAAGGAGTTGGCGCACGCCTCAGGCTTGTTGAAATATACTTTTATTGCATTTCTGCAGGTTTTACAAAAATATGACAAAATAAATTAAAAAGAAATAAATAACCCCCTTCGTTTCTTTTAGTTTCCAAGGAAAGAGAGCACAGCGAGGGAGAAAAGAGGGGAAAAAAAAAAAGGCAAAGGAAACAATTCCCTCCTTTGTACAGTAACTGCCCCGAGGAGTGAGACGGCAGACAGGCGGCCGCTTGTAGAAATATTTTGTGTAAAGAAATGTTTAAAAATGCCCAGGACCACGGGGGGCCGACAGCAGCGGGCCCCTGCCCTGTCCCCTGGTAGGTGGTGCGGGGACAGCTCGTGCCAGGACCGTTACCCCCAGGAGGGAAGTGGGACGCAAACAGAATTCCCTTCAGGACCGGCGCGTTTGAACCGAGATGAGAGCTGGTGAGCCCAACCCGGGGAGAAGCCGAGAACCAAAACGGTGAGCGGGGAACGGGAGGGGGCTCCGCACGGCCCCCGGCACAGAGGGGACGGCGCCGGGGTGTGTGGGCAGATGAGCCGAGCCGGGGCGAGCTTCGCTGCGGTCCCCAGCGGGACTTCGGGCTCTGCAGCAGGGAGCTGAGCCCGGGAGGGTGTTGGGGTTACGGTTCCCCCTTCTCCAGGCTCCCCTCGCTCAAGGCACTGCTGCTGCTCCTGCTCCCTGCACAGCAGCTCCGGGGCGCAGCCGTGCTGCTCCTCCTGTCCTGTCCGGGGCCCGTTTGCCCCAGTTTCTCAGCGCCTTGGAGCCCGCTGCTCCCTTTTCCCTCATCTCGCCCCAGAAACCCTCTGCTCTTCCTGCCTGGCAGGCACTGAGCGTGGTGCCCGGCCCCGTGGGAGGGCGAGGGGGCTGCTCTGCCCCACCGTGCCCCCCGGGGACACCAAAGCTCGGTGCCGGGAGCCCGGCCGTGTGGCCGTGGCATCTCCCCATCCGCCCCGGACCATCGCCCGGGCCCGTGCGGCGCAGATGAGTGGAGCAACAGAGCCTTTGTGCTCCCCTGGCCTTATTGCTGTATAAAATGGCTTGGTTCAAAGACAAAAAGGGGAACAACAAAACAACCACACGCACGTTTTGGGGAGAGACGGGGTGGGAAAAACAACCTGACGTTTCCTACAGCCCAGGCCTTGGGCCAGGCACAGTGATGGGGCGGCCGCCCCGCGTGGCCGGAGCCCTCCTTCCCCCTGCTTGCTTCAGAAATGGTTGGGGGCAGGGGGGAAGCGAGCGGAGCTGGCAGGGGGGGACAAGGGGACAGCGAGCACCGGCCTTACCCCGGCCCCCACCACCCCGTAAAGCGAAGCAGCGCCGAGCAGAGCCGCGGGCAGCCTCCTCCCCGCGAGGACGGCGGCTCCCAAAGCACTAAGCCTAGACCCGGCGGCGTTAAAACCTTCACCCTGGCAGAAGCGAAGCTGTTCCCCCCCCCCCCATCATCATCATCGCCCCCCACCCCCCGCCCCGTCCTTCTCCCGGGCTTCGCCGTGACGTCCGTGTGCGCGAGCGCCTTATTGCGAGTTAATTCCACGAAATAAGAAAGCGGAGAGGGAAGGCGACCGTCGCGCTCGCTGGGGCCGGGCTGCTCCGAGCTCTCGCCTCCGCCGCCTCCAGCCGTCGCACGAAGAACGGGAGCGAGCCGCTTGCCTTGGGTTTTGTTTTGTTTTTAGTGCAAGAAATGCTGCCCATGCATGGGAATCCGGGTGGCCGGCGCTCGCCGCTCACCCCCCCTCCCTCCCCGCCGGTGCTGGGGACGGGGAACGTCCCCGTGCTGGCGGGACCGGACCCACGCCGAGGCTGCGGGACGGTGCCGGCGGCCCCGGGGCGACGGCTGGTGCGGCAGGACGCGGCGGTGGCGGTAGGCACGGGTGAATCGGGCTCCTCGCGCCGTCTCGGTCCTCTGCCATCGGAGACGTGGTGCCGAGCCCGGCTGCCTTTGCCCATGGGGGCTCTGCGGGATGCTCCCGGTGGGTCTGGGGACGCCGAATTCCCCTTGGGTGAACGTGGCCTCCTGGGAGCCGTGGAGCAGGACCGGGGCATCGCCTGCCCGTCCCCAGTTTGCCAGAGGCACAGGAGGGGACGCTCCATCCGGGGACGTGGCTGGGCCCTGCTGCTGCTCACACCGACGGTGCCTTGCTCGGGCGTCCGTGCCGCAGGATGAGGCCGGACCCCCCCCGGAGCTGTGGATGGGGTGGCAGCGGGTCCCAGCAGGGGGGCTGGAGGGGCGCGAGGGGATGCGACGGAGGGGGACGGTGCAGGGCGCGGGGCCAGCACGCCCGTGCTCGCTCCCGAAACGTCGGGTTAGAGTTTATAGCCCCCACTCTCCTCCTCCGCCCGCAGCTCCGGCTCCTCGCGGCCCCCGTCCTCCGGCACCCCGTTGAGGTGGGACTTGCTGGGGCCCGGCCGCTCGCCCCCATCCGTGGAGGGGCCGGGCCGGGGCTGGGGGGAGGCGGTGGCCGTGGCCCCGTTGCCGCTGGCCCCTTCGGACTTGCCGAAGTTGAAGAGCTTGCCGGGGTTGAATGGCTTGGTGGGCGACTGGACCTTCTCGGTCCCCGCGTCCCTCTTAGTCTCGGGGGATTTCAGGAACTTGAAGCTGAGGAAGCCGGGGAGTTTGTTATCGCTGCCGGTGGGGGACTGGGGGGACCTGGCGGCGGCCGTGCTGCCGGCCCCGGCCCCCCCGGAGAGGAACTTGCCCTGCAAAGGGATGATCTGCTTCAACTTCATGACGTTGTTGGTGGCCAGCAGCGAGCTGGGGCGCTTGGGCTTGTCGGAGCCGTGCGAGGTGCCCCCGGAGCCCTTCCCCTTGCCCTGGCTCTTCTCGTGGGCCGGGTCCTGCCCGGCGGCCTCGGGCTTGGCCTCGTCGCGGCTGGACTCGCGCTCCTTGCGGGCCTGGTACTCGGCGTGCCGCTGCCGCTCCTCCTCCTCCCGCTTGCGCCGCTGCTGCTGCTGGAAGTGGTGCTGCGCCTGGCGCTCGTGCTTCTGCCAACGGGGAGCGCGTCGGGCACGGGGACGCCTCTGGGGACGTCCCTGCTCCGTGCTCGGCCCCCCAGGGACGCGTTTCCCCCCGTCGGCATCGCCTACCTTGAAGGCCTCGCGGCGCTGGTACTCCAACTTCGCCATCTCCTCGGCCACCCAGGCGGGGATGTCGGGGATGGCCACTTGGATCACGTACTTCAGCAGCAGGGCGAAGTGCTGCGGGGGCACGGGGGACGCGCTGAGCATCCCCTCTCCAAATGCGCCCCACGAGAAACGGGGACCGGAGAGGGTAGCGCACCGGGAGACCCTCCAATAACAAAGGGAGCGCCGTACCTCCAGCACCACCACGGAGATGATGGCTCCCTCGGGGCTGAGCCAGGGGAAGAGGCGCTGGAGCTGCCCGCACTGGGCGATCAGGTAGCAGTTGACCACGATGGCCAGGACGCCCATGGCCTCCATCACCTTCTGCACGAGGGACGGCACCGGGGATGAGCTGGAAGCCTGCAGCCAGCCCGCCTGCCCCCCTCCCGAGACCCCTAGCCCCCCCGGCCCCCTCGTGGCCCCCAGCCCACCTGCCACTGCCCGATGCTCTCGACCCGCTGGCCGAAGGGGCGCTGCAGCCCCGTGCACAGCTTGAAGGCGTCGCTGCGGATCTCGATGACGTTGTTCACCAGGGCGCACATGGCGGCCAGCGGGAAGGCGGAGGAGAAGAGCACCACGTAGCCGAACTGGATGAACATCTCCTGGTAGTCCTGGAAGGTGTCCTGGGGAGGAAGAGGAGGAGGAGGAGGAGGAATGCATTGCAGTGGGGCTTGGGGAGGTTGCCCCATGCCGTGCCGGAGCTCACCTCGTACTTCTTCATGCAGCTCTCCACCTCCGCCTGCGTCAGCTGCGTGGAGTAATCCTCCTCGGGCGGGTCGATCCAGGATGCCCGGTTCCGCTTGCGCCCTTCCTCCTCGCCCTCCTCCTCCTCCCTGCTCTCGGCCGCCCGCCTCCTCCGGCTGCCCCGCAGGACGGCGGCCGGCTCCGCTGCCTTGACCGGGCTTCCCGGGGGGCCTTCGGCGTCATCCTCATCCTCGCCCAGCTCGAAGACGGAGGCGGGGTCCATGCCCTTCTCCACCATGGTGGGGCTGCCCTCCTCCAGGAAGCTCTCGTCCTCGGGGCCGCCGGGCTCCGTGCCGCGCCGCTCGGCCTTCTCGATGAAGCTCACCTTCTTCAGCTTCAGCCCGCAGTCCAGGGCGCTCTCGTCCTCCGAATCCGACTCGCGCCGCTCTTCCTCCTCCTCCTCCTCCTCCGGCACCCCGCAGCCCCCGTTCAGACACTTCTTCTCACCCCGCGGCCCCTCGGGGGCGGCCCCGGCAGCCGGGGGGCCGCGGTGACGGGCGAGCAGGCGGAGGACGGCGTGCGCGACCTCGCGGAGGCTGCGGAGGCTGAGGTCCCCCCGGCGCAGCCGGCGGTACAGGTGGGGCTGCGACACCTCCTTGACGTTCTGCAGGAACTGGCGGGTGATGAGCAGCGTGGCCAGCATCTGCGTGGGGACACCGGGGAACCCGCTGTCACCCGGGGGGGGGCCGGTGCACGGGTGTCCCCCTCCCGCGCCCCCATCGCCGCGGGGTCCCCGCTCCTCCCCGTGGCCGCGCTGCTGGAGGGGGACACCCAACGTGGTGTCCCCCCGTCCCCCCCCCCCCAGCAGCACCGAGCTCGCCGGCCTCGTGCGTGCCACCGGGGTGGGGACGGGACCCCCGGGGGTTGGGGTGCGCGGGGGGGTTTGGGGGTGGCATGCACGGCCCCCGCCCTCCCCGCTCCTACTTTGGATACTCCCAGTCTCCAGCAAAAGCCCAGGAGGCCCTTAAGGAAGATGAGGGAGAGGTGGAGGTGGAGGAAGATGAAGGGGAGGAGAGCCTCTTTGAGCTGACGCATGAGGCTTTGGGACAGAGAGAAGATGAGCAGGAGCTGTGGAAGGGACAGAAGGACGGACGGACAGACAGACAGAGAGAGACCGTGAGCGGTAACGCGGCATGCGGGGACAGCGGGGCGCAGGGGGGGGGGTGCGGGTGCCGCTGGCTCGAGGACGTCCGTCCGGGGGCATCGGGGATGG
>NC_048920.1:1115957-1120785 GCF_011077185.1 Oxyura jamaicensis
GGGGGGGGGGGGGGGGGGGGCGGGGGGGGGGGGGGGGGGGGCCGCGGCGCGCGGGCCCCCCCCCCCCCCCCCCCCCCCCGGCCCCCCACGTACCCATGTCGTTCAGCCAGTAGGCGATCTTCTTGTAAACCTCGTCGCAGGTCGTGACGATGACGGCCAGGACGATTTTGGGCAGGAAGCGGATGATGCGGGGCAGCTCCTTGATGCTCAGCACGAACTCCTACGGGGATGGGGTCAGCGGGAGGGGGGGGGGGGGTTGTGTGGAAGCCCCCCCGGGAGCCGGGCTGGGACCCACCTGGAGCTGGAAGCAGCCCAGCATGACAAGGAAGACGAAGGAGAGGCAGGCGAGGCAGACGGGCAGGCTGACCAGGCACTGGAAGAGCAGGCGCTTCCACGGCGGGTAGTAAAACTCCTCCGCGCTGGTCACGGGGCTGATTCGCTTAATGCCCTGATTTTGGGGGGGGGGGGGGGGGGGGCCGGCGTGGGCCCCCGGGCTGGCCGGGGGGGGTAGGACTTAGCCCAGACCCCCAGGAACAACCACGGACGTCGCCACGGTGCCAAGTCTCCGCACCGAGCCCTGCACCTTGAGCCCCCCCCCGCGCACTCCGGACGCGGAGGGACGGTGCTCGGCTCCGCGGGGACACCCCACAAGGACCCCCCCTCGCCCCCCCTCCCCAGTGCTCACCCTGAACTGGGGCCGGGGCTCTTCGATGGACTCGGCGGGGGTGTCCAGCGTCCCCCACTTGTAGGCGAACTCGGCGCCGCGGCGCTTCCACTCCTCCAGGAAGAGCGTGGCCCAGATGACGTTGAAGATAGCGAAGACCACGCAGCAGATGTCCTGGCTGGTCTGCGGGGCGGAGGGCACCCACCACACCGGGGTCGGTCCCATCCCGTCCCCACCGCCCCCGGCTCAGCCCCCACCCCGTCCGGTGGTCCCGGGGAGCCGCCCGGCCCCGACCCCGCTGCTCTGAGGGCTCGGGATGCGGTTAAGCAGCTGATGGGATTAGGAACCTCCCAGCTCCGCAGCAATTAGGGCATTAAAGCATCAAAGGGGAAGGCTGGAGAAGGGAGGGGATGGAAACGTCCCCCTCCAGCCCCCAAAAAGCTGGGATTTGCCCCATTTCCCACCTGATCGCTCTCGGTGAAGGTGTAGAGGATGGAGCCGAAGACGGCGGGGTACACCATGGCCGAGGTGTAGAAGCCGAGCCAGGCGAAGTACATGGCGATCTTCACCCCGAAGTAGTCGCAGATCTCATCTGCAAGGGGTCGAGGGGGGCGTGAGCGGGGCTGGGACCCCCCCCCCCCCCCCCCCCCCCCCCCTCCCCCGGGTCCCCAGTGTGTGTGTCCCCAGCCAGGCCTGGCACGGCGGGGTTTGGGGCAGGGACAACGGGAAGGGACGGGCTTGGGGTGATGGTGCCACATCGGGGCTCTGTGCCCAACCGCGGCACGGCGTGCGCACCGCGTGCCCGCTGTCCCCTTGTTTGTCACCTGGGGACCCTCTGGGGGTCGGACACGGTGCAGCGGGGATGTGGGGAGGTGGCTGGGCAGGGGGACCGTGGCGGGCCGTACTCACTGATGGGCTGCCCCTCGAGGAAGTGGATGTTGTGCAGCGCCTCGCCCTGCTTGGCGCGCAGGTTCTCCAGCCAGTACCTGATGATGTTTTGCCGTTCCTGCGGCACCGCAGCGGGGTGAGCCTGGGGCGATGGTCCCACTGCCCGCCCCCCCCCCCCAAGCGCCCCTCCTGTGACACCCGTGTCCCCCTGCGCACCCCCTCCCCAGCCCCTGCCCTCTCCTGTCTCCTCTGGACCTCTCTTGTCCCCAATCTGGGGGTGTTCAGCCTGGTCCCCAGCTCCAATCCCCTTTTCCACCTGGGGATGGGGAGATGACCTGCATCCCCGCCCCACATCCACGTGTCCATGCCCCATGTCCCCGCGTCCCTGTCCCTCGCCCCTCCGTGTCCCACCTGAGAGGTGAAGAAGTAAAGCTCGTTCTCGATGTTCTCGTAGATGTAATCCTCCTCGCAGGAGAAGCTCCGCATGCCCCCGCCGAACTCGGCTTTCACCGGCTTCCGCAGCCCGATCTCATCGGCCCCACGCAGCAAGCTGCAGGGAGCGGGGACAGCGCTGGGGACGTGGCTGAGGGCGCTGGGGTGGGGCGGGGGGGACACGGCCGGGGCTGGGGACGTGGCCGGGAGCCTACCTCTCGTAGGTGGCGGTGACAAAGAAGGCGTAGACGCGGGTGTGCTTGTGGTGCCGGACCTGCACGATGAGCTCGGGGATGCCGAGGCGGATGTGGTTCAGCAGCCAGAGCAGCGTGTGGTCATCCGTGGTGTCTGGGGGCGCACGGTGCCGGTCGCACCGGCCCACGCTGTCCCCGTGTCCCCCAGCACCATCCCCATCCCTCCCCATGTCCCCGCCTCGGGTACGGGGCTGAGAGGAGCTCTGGGCTGCGGTCCAGGTGCCATCGGACCCCCTCCTCACCCCCCCAGACCCGAGCCGGCACCGGGCACCCCACGCATCTCCCTACCCGGGAAGGTCATCAGCACGTCGCAGTTCTCCGTGGGCACCGTCTTCATCCAGGCTTTGTGGGACATGATGTAGCGCCCGGCTTGGAGCAGCCGCTTCCCAAAAAGCTTGTCTGCCGGGGGGACGGAGGGGGGGAGGGTGAGCGGCCGCGGGCACCCCCAGGCCTTCCCCCCGACCCGCAGCCCCGCACCGGGAGCCGGACCCCGAATCAACAATGATTCAGCTGCTGGCACGCACAAGGGGACAGGGACCCCGGTGTGTCCCCAGCGGTGGCCGTGCCAGCGGGTCGCAGCGAGGTGACGCCGGCTCCGGCTCAGGTTTCTCCTCCGGCAGCTCCGGGTGCCCGAAAAAGCCCCGACAGCTGCCGGGGAGGAGGTGGTGGCGCAGCCTGGCAGGGCCAGGATCCCCGGTGCCCCCCTGCCCACCCCCACCCTGTGCTCACCTCTGCCCGCAGCCCCTCGGCGGGGCCGGGCTCCGGCAGGGCCGCAGCGCCGGGAGATGAAAAATGGCAGGAAAAATGGGGAGAGCGAAAAAGCAGCCGGTCTCCATGGAAACCTGGAGAGGCCCCGTGCCGCTGCGAAGAGCGGGGATGGGGACGGTCCCCAGGGTCCCCTTGTCACCCCCCGGCTGGGGCTCGTGTAGGAACACAGCCCGTGTCCTGCTCCGGCATGGCCGTGCCATGGAGGGTCGCTGTCCCCATGCCCAGTGCCCCCATCGCCTCTCCCGGGATGGACGGGGACCTGGCGCATCCCAAACCGGCAGGGAGGGCAGGATGAGGCCCCCATGGTGCCATCAGGTTCCCCCCACCACCACGCCAGCAGCACCCGGCCGCCTCCGTGCCTCAGTTTCCCCCTGCTGAGCCAGGGCACAGGGGATGTCACAACAGCCAGCCTGCCCCAGGGCTGGGAAGGTCTCGGGGCACAGGAAATCCTGCTCGCACCGGGCACGCCGGCCCCAAAAACAGGAAATGCCGGACCTGCTCCGGACCTGCTCCGTCCCGGCGGATGCGCCCCAGCTCCGGGCCCCCATCCCAATTCAGAGCAGGGCCCCTCCGCTGGCTGAGACCCGACAAACTCATCTCCTCCGCTGCCGGCGGTGCCGGGTGGGCAGGGAGCCGTGCTGAAAGGCCGCCCTGTGCCGGCACCGTGGGCGAAAGAGCGGGACGGCGCCAGGCTGCTCGGCACGGCTCGGCACGGCTCAGCAGACGCCCCCGGAGGGGGGTGATCCTGCACCCCGGGGGCATCGCTCGCCCACCCCGGACGAGAACGCCCTCGCGGCGGCGAGGCAGGGCCTGGCCGAGCACAAACCCAGCATTGTGGGTGCTGGCACAGCTGCAGGGCCGGGATGGTGCCGGGGGAGCCGCTTCGGATGGGGACGTGGGTGTCCCCGTGGGGTCCCCCAGCTCTGCTCCATCCAGGGACTCTGCCCTGTACAGAGCCACTGGGACCCCCGGACCGAGCGGGACCCCTGCTCTGCTCCGGCACGGGTGGCCACGGGCACCCATCCTGCTCGGCTGGGGGTGCTGAGGCCCCAGCAGGACAGTGTCAGGGTGAGCTCGGCCGGTTGAATTATTTACACCCCGCAAAGGGAGCTGTAACCCTAGCTGGGAGAGCGGCTGGCCGGGGAGGGGGCACCGCACGCACACCCCAGCAGGTGCGTGTGCGCGCTCCCACGCGTGCGAAGCCACGGCAGCGCCCCGGTTTGCACCGTGCAGCCCCCAGCAAGGTGTGAGCCCCCCCTGCACCGCGCACCGACCCCGAGGGGCTGTGGGATGGGGGTACGGGGACCCCAAAGCTGGGCTCAGCTGCTCGGGGTGCAGCAGGGCTTCTCCTGACCAAGGTCACTGGAAGAGATGTGGAGGAGCCGCAAAGGGGTCCTGAGCGCAGGTCCTGTCCCCCTGATTATGTGGGGGGGGACACCGCAGTGACCCCCCCCTCTGGCCATGGAGCTGTCCCTGCCTCCTGCCCCATGTCCCCTCCATGCCACCGGTGCCACCGCCGGCAGAGCCACCGAGCACACGGGGCCGCCGCCGCTGTCCCTCTTTCCCCGCTTGTCCCCGCGGCCACCCGCTCACCTTGGGGTAAGGTCACCGGAGCCGCAGGGCTCTGGGGACCCCAAAATCCTTCCCCGGCCACCCCGCGGAGCCCGCGGCCGCTCGGGGCAGAGGCGGGCGTCATTTGGAGGCCGGACCTGCCTGCTGCGGGGGGGTGGGGGGGCTCAAAGTGGGTCACGCTCCCACCCGTGATGCCCCATGTCCCAGCCCGGCCACGTCCGCGGTGCTGTCACCTGCTGGGGGGGGGGGG